>NC_087172.1:5745000-5777500 GCF_035594125.1 Scylla paramamosain | reverse complement strand
CGCTCCCTTCCCTTCTCTTCTTTCCTCTCATGAAATACTAAAATAAATACTTCTTTCCTCACAAGGCAATCTGTGTTAAGTTCAGCTCTGGTTAAGTAAAAAGCAGATACGATAATAATGACAAAGAGAGGAGGCGACATGTAGATGCCTTAGCCGAGGCTTGCGTGGCGTTACCCATGAAGGAGGAGGTGGTGGTGGTGGTGGTGGTGGTGGTGGTGGTGGTGGTGGTGTCGTTGGCAGCAGCTGGTGTGGGATCTCGTGGTTTACTGAGACATTTCTTCCCTTCTTTCTTTCCCTGTCCGTCCGTCTGTCTATCCATCCCTCAGCCCCATCCCTTCTTCCCCACTCCCTCTCTCTCTCTTTCTCCTCTCTCTCAGGCTCGGGAAAGATGGAATAGCAAGGGCTGGAGAGCAATGTTTCCACTCTCCCTCACTCTCACCACCACACATCACCCTTGTCCTTTCCTCCTCCACCCCAGCAGCCTTCCTCGCCATCTGTCTTCCCCTCACTCCTCTCACACGCCTGAGCCACGCCTCTTCCTCTTCCTCCTCTTCCATTAGCCTCAACTGCCCTCTCAACTTGGTTCTACCCTCTCTTGTTTCAATTGCCGTCCCTTGCATGTCTTAGGTCTTGTCATTATGTCTTTTTCCTGTCCCCGTCTTGTCACACACGTAAGGACCTTGCTGGTGTAGTCTTGCATGTCACGCCTCGTTCTCCTCATCCTCCTCGTCTCTCGTCGCTTTTTACTACTGCACATGTTACTTTAGATGAGTAGCTTATCACAAACAGCCTTGCGCTTGTCAGTAATTTAGGTTGGTATTCAGAAACGCTTTGCTCTCTCTTCACGACTGTTTTCAAAGGCCACAGAGATGATTAACCGGTTTCTCAAAGACTCTTCTCATGTTAGGAACGTAAAAATGCAAAAACACCCTTGAAAAGCCGTCTCACTTCAATTAGAGCACTTTGGATGTAGAAATGCTGTTAATATGTCACCTGAACCATAAAAAAAACACCCTTATAAACCCGTGTCACTTCAACTAGGGTTAGAATGTAGAAATGCTGTTAATCTGTTACTAGAACCACAAAAACACACTTGAAAACCCGCATCACTTAAACTAGAGCCTTTCGAATGTAGAAATGTTGTTAATATGTCACAAGAACAGTAAAAACACCATTGAAAACCCGTGTCATTTCAACTAGAGCCTTTTGAATGTATAGTGGAGATGCGGCGCAGAAGTGTTTCAGAATATCAACCTATGTCTGCTGTTGTGTTCCTCCTTTGTGTTCCTTCTGTTTCAGGTGTTGCGTGAGTTTTCCAGGCAGCGTTTCTTCTCCCAGTCCTCTCGCCCTCTGACCTATCCCTCCTCCAGCTCTCCCGCCGCCTCCTAATCCCTGTCCGCCCTCACGCTGTCCGAGGCTGCTTCGCTTTGTTCCTGTCTCTGGTGCTATGTTCTGTCTGCCTTCTTCTCCACCTGCTTCTTTATCTTTTTTTTTATTTTTTTCTGTGTCTGGTTCTCTCTCTGGTTCCTCTTATCTGTTTTACGTGGTTATTTCTTTGCCTGTTTCTTTCTTTTTTTTTCTGTCTGCCTCTTTTTCTATTTTTTTTTCTTTCTTTCTTTCTCTACCTCTTTCTCTCTCTGCTTCTTTCTCTGTCTAATTCTTTCTTTATGTATCTTTTTGCCTGCTTATTTATTTTTTCTGTCTTTTTTTGGTTGCTTTTTTCTCTGCTTCTTTCTCTGTATTTCTTTGTCTGCTTTTTATTGCCTGTTTTTTTATTGTCTTTCTTTCTGTCTGCTTCTTTCCCTGTCTGCCCCTTTCTTATTTCCTGGATCTGTTTGTGTATCTTATTCTCTCTATCCTTCACTGTATCTCTCTCTCTCTCTCTCTCTCTCTCTCTCTCTCTCTCTCTCTCTCTCTCTCTCTCTCTCTCTCATTACACGTGAATCACAAAATCCATGGCACTTTTCCAGGAACACTGAATAAGTCACGAGGTTGCAGCAAACTGAAGCAGCAGCCACTGAGCACACACTGACATTATTCATCGTGTTAAAAAAGAAATGAAAAGGAAAGAAAAACATGGTAGAAAAAAGATGGAATTTCATGACCTTACGAGAAATATCAGGTTATTTAAACGTTTTTTGCCTTAAGAAATATGTGATTAAGTTATCTGATTGATTGACCAGTTAGTTAGGTTAGGTTAGGTTAGGTTATTTTTGGTTAGGTTAGGTTAAGATAGGTTAGGTTAGGATATTTTAGGTTAGGTTAGGTTAGTTTAAGATATTTTTGGTTAAGTTAGGTAAGGTTAAGTTAGGTTAGGTTAGGATATTTTTGGTTAGGTTAGGTTCGGCCCATAATGTAAATGTAAAATAATGTGATTTTCATGACCTAACTAAAAATATTCGGTAACATTACACAGACTGTGTTAATTCAAATATTTCATGCTTCAAAAAAGATGGTCGAGTTGACTGATTGACCAGCTAGTATATATTCCATAATAAAAATGATTCACTAAAAGGAAGACCAAAGTGAATCGATGTAAAGGATTCCTTTTCCCTTCCAGGAAACTCATCTCGTCACGGCTTGAAACGAAAAATTCTTCTCTTATTTATTCAGTTCAGTTAATTTGTTTGGTCAGGAATCTGGCTTTTTTTTTTTTTCTGTTGTTCGGTTCGGCCTTGTTGTACAGTTGGGCAGTTTTGTATGACGCTTCTTTTTGTTGTCTCTTACATCTGTTCATTTCAGTTCAGTTTAATTATTCGAATAGAAGTTTTATCTACTTTTTTTTTTTAATTGTTACCTCTTGTATTTCTTCAGTTCAGTTCAGCAACACAATGATAAAAATTGTGACAAAATCTACACAAAACCTCCACGAGAGCATTGCCAGACGTACACAGTAATCAACATGACCAAAAAAAAAAAAAAAAAAAAAACAGCACAGCAGGAAGTCTCGGCACCACCAACACAATACATCCTGCGTACATCTGGGGCGCCAGGCAGCGTGTGATTGAGAGCGGGGCAATAATTCTCTGTCAGGGACTTCCGGGACACTCGTAATGAAATGAGAACGAAATGAGTTACGGAGATCAGGAGTTACTTGATATATTACCGAGAAACGACAGACAAGGTGGATATGTGAAGTGAGGGTACGATTCAGTGTTTTGAAGAACGTAACATAACACGGAGAGCAACAGTTATTTGTCATATTAATGACTCGTCACTAATCTTCCTCTATCTCTGAGAACCAACATTTCTAATCTAACTTTATCAACCTGGGACGCATTGTTTCTAGCTAGTCCTATTCTGATTACTAACCCTGTATCACTGCTGTATATTCATTAATGACACAAATATTTAGCACCGTCAACACTAAACAAAAACTTCGACATTAGAATTAACTTACAGAGCAATTTTTTTATATCTAATTTATGCACTTCAGGCAAATTAAGCCAAGACTCCTCCGGGCAAATCCACTCGCTGTAGTAAAGTCACTTGTTTACTTTCGATTTTTTTTTTCACTTTAACACTAAAAATTACTTAGTTTTTTTTTATTTAACTTAATCAAGCTTAAATCCACTTCTCCTATCCTTTCCTGGTTACTAACCGTATATACACTATTAATATACACTATTAATGATAGGAAGAATTGAAACCATCTTAGTAATCAAAAACTTCAACAATAATTACACAAAGACTGGGATCATCCACACTAAACACGCAGCGTATTTTTAACAGCTAACTTCATGAACCTTGAGCCCATCACTTCAAGTCCTGCTCTTACTATTAATACCGTAACCGTTCTATAGAAAACTCGGCATTATTCGCACTAACATACGTAAACTTTAATTACGCTAAAATAAACTTACATGGCTCACTTTTAAGTAACTTTATCAACTTGAAACCCATTACTTCGTCTTACCCTCATAATTCTTCCATACAGTCACTAAGATGCTAAACAGAAGCTTCAACAACAGTAACATGAAACTTGGGGAGTATTACAACATTTATCAAGCTTGAATCCATTACTTTTTAATTCGTCTCTCATTACTAGCAATATAACTCTTCTATACACTCACTAAAAGATAAACTAAACAGACAGAAACTTCAACAATTTTTAATATTACCAATTTTGAACCTGTTACTAATACTCATGTCCTTATTGATAACCCTATACATCTATTCATTTATCTGTTTATGTCTTTGTCAATCAATCTATCTATCTATCTATCTATTTATTCATCTGTCGTTTCTTGTCGGTGTTTTTATCTATATCTATTTATCCCTCTATCATATTTTCTTGTCGTCTTTATCTATTTGTCTATCGATGTGTCTAATTTCTTGTCATCGTCTTTCAACTTTTTAACTCTCCAATATATTCGCATTACGTTCTTCATAATTTCAAAATCTTATCGCTGCATGTCCCATCTTTCTTCCATCTTTTATACTTATACATTTATTTTCATTCTCATGCTCCTTCTTTTTCCTCCATTCTTTTCTTCCCATTCTTTCTTTCATCCCCAGATTATTACCCCACCATTTCTCTTCCTCCTCCACCAACCACCATCACCACCACCACCACCACCACCACCACCACCTTATCCTCACGTTCTCCTTCCTGTCACGTTCCTTCCTCTCATCTTTTTATATAAGCATGCACACTTGCACCATCATCATCATCATCTTCACCATCATCATCATCATCGTCACAATCATCGTTACCATTTTTTTTTATTTCATTTTTTTCTTGCTATT
The DNA here is from genome assembly GCF_035594125.1 of Scylla paramamosain. Classification (NCBI taxonomy): domain Eukaryota; kingdom Metazoa; phylum Arthropoda; class Malacostraca; order Decapoda; family Portunidae; genus Scylla; species Scylla paramamosain. The sequence goes on along the minus strand of NC_087172.1, from coordinate 5,772,751 downwards.
TCTGCTGCTGAGAGAAATGGAAACACGCAATAAATAAATGAATAAATAAATAAATACATGGACAAATGAATAAATGAGAAGATTCAGAAGAAGGAGAAGAAGAAGAAGAAAAAGAAGAAAGGATCTTTCCCTTTACCGCTTGTGTGCCATTTCTTTATATTGAATCTCTCTCTCTCTCTCTCTCTCTCTCTCTCTCTCTCTCTCTCTCTCTCTCTCTCTCTCTCTCTCTCTCTCTCTCTCTCTCTTAACGGATGAATAACCATTTCACTGTTCCATAGCTTCACCGAGATTGAGAGAGAGAGAGAGAGAGAGAGAGAGAGAGAGAGAGAGAGAGAGAGAGAGAGAGAGAGAGAGAGAGAGAGAGAGAGAGAGAGAGAGAGAGAGAGAGAGAGAGAAAGAGAGAGAGATTGTTTGTATTTGCATTTGTGATCTGTGTGTGTGTGTGTGTGTGTGTGTGTGTGTGTGTGTGTGTGTGTGTGTGTGTGTGTGTGTGTGTGTGTGTGTAGATTACGTTTTCTGTTGTTTTTTTTCTTTTTCTATGACGATGATGGTGATAGTAGTGATTGTAATGGTGGTGGTGGTGGTGGTGGTGGTGGCAGTGGCGGCGGCGGTGATGGCGGCGGTGGTGGTGATGGTGGTGGTGGTGATGGTGGTGATGGTGGTGGTGGTGGTGATGATGGCGGCGGTGGTGGTAGTTAACATGTGCATTTCCTCGTTAGAAGCAATTGTCTCGTAACTGCATTTAGTTTACATGCATTGGCGGACGTTCGTCAATGGAGAGAGGCAACGTTCCATTTCCGGACCAGGCAGGGACAGCTGTGGTTTGTATCCCCTCCCAGTACACTCACCCCTGCCGGAACAGTCACCCCTGCTGGTACAGTCCCCCTCCCGGTACAGTCAACCCTATCAGTACAGTGTCCCCTCTTGGTACAGTCCGCCTTCCCAGTGCAGCCCTAACCCCAGTGACCCTTCTCGGTACAGTCACCCCTCCCGGTACAGTGACGCCTCCTGTTACAGTCTCCCCTCCCGGTACTGTCCCCCGTTCTGGTACAGTGTCCCCTTTCAGTACTGTCACCCTTCCCAGTAGAGTCACAGTCACCCCTCCCGGTATATTTCCAGATCCCCTACCGGTACAGGCCCTTCTCCCGGTATGGTCCTCCCTTTCCCGGTACAGCCTCCTCAGTGCCCCCTCGCAGTACGGTCCACTTTCCTAGTACATTCCCTCCCTCTCCCAGCAGTTCCCAGTAGCACCATCACCCTCCCTGTAAGAAAATAGAGATTACAGTCAACCCGGTAACCTGGTCCACATGTTCTCTGTCTCACCGGGGAATAAAAGAGACGAGAGCCTTTTTGCCTGGTGTATTTTGAAGCGCCGCGTCGAGAGAGTTGTAATGCATTTATCCGGGATGCGGCGCACGTCGAAAAAATGCCTTAACTTTAATGGAAAAATAATGAGCAGCGATTGAGTTAGTTCGGGAAAGCTAACACACACACACACACACCAACCTCTCTCTCTCTCTCTCTCTCTCTCTCTCTCTCTCTCTCTCTCTCTCTCTCTCTCTCTCTCTCTCTCCTGTTTTTACTCCATATTCAACGCGATTTAATTTCTTTCCGCGTCAGTTTCCAAATTTTTTACCTTTTTTTTGTGTGTATGTGTGAACCAGTAGCGCTAGTATGTATTTTACTTTTTTCCCTCTTATTTATTTTTACCATTTTTCTTCTCGCTGGGGCTTTAGTCTTCCAAATTCGCTCGTTCACTTATTAACTCATTACTTACTCATTCCCCGCCGCGCCCCTAGAGGCTGGAAGCGGCATTTTTAATACTGGGGCGGTGGGCGGAGGTTGAGTGAGGTCGTGTTAATTAACCATAAACGCATTACACTTTATAAAATGCATCATAAACACATTACACACTGCACTGGCGCCTCTCATACGGCAGGACACGCGGGGCACGGGGTCACGCTGCCTCTGCCTTAGTGTGATAGAGTGACGTGAGGGAAATGTGTCTTAAATTGGTAACTTTAATCAACTTTGTACTGCGCCGCTCTTTTTTTCCCCTCACATTTACTGCTACGTTCATGTTTGGCTTAGATTCAGAGCAGTGCAACAAAAAAAAAAAAAAAGTGCAACAAAAAAAAAAAAACATGAAAAGAGAACATGAAGTAAGAAAGCGTACTGTAGGCATAATTTTAACTTTCACTGCATTAGGTATATTCTTTTTCATCGTTTTCACTGCCACGGTCATTTTTGTTAAGATTCAGAGACCTTTAATAAAAAAAATAAATAAAAAATGCATGGGAAAAAAAAAGGAGAGAAAATGAAGGCAAAAGTGTCCTGCCTGGGTACCTTTAATTAATCTTTCACTGCACTGGGCACATTTTTCCTCGCCGCTTTCATTACGGTAATATTTTGCTAAGATCCAGAGCAGTTTGAAAAATTATTGCATGAGCACAGAGAAAAGGGAGAGAATTTGGGGTCAGTTTCGTCTACTCTTGTTAAAAAGGACTTCAGTACAAAAATCTGCAAGGAAAGTTTTAACTGATCCTAAAAAAAAATAAAATAAAAAAAAACCTGAGAAAAAAAGAAATAGCTGCGAAAGTGTTCAGATAAAAATATGTAGTTGTGAAAGAGTTAACAGGTTGTAATGGAAGGTAATGGAGGTTTTCAGTTTTTTTTTTTTTTTTTTTATGATTCTAATGATGCCTTAATAATTTTATACCATCAGTGGGAAGAAACACCCATGAGAACCAGCGTAGTCATATCTGTGGGCTTGGAAATAATGTGTTTCAGAATACGAGGGAAAAGAGTGAAGCAAGTGAGGAAGAAAGTTGGGAGGAAATGTTGTGGAAAGTGTAGTAATGGAAGCATATGATTTGAAGATAAAAGTGTGATTTTGTAGGAAGAGAATATGAAAGACAAGAGAGAATGAAAATAAATGGCAAAAATGTGACATCTAAAAAAAAATAAATAAAAAAAGTGAAAATCAAGTATTGGGAATGAAAAATAAAATCAGAAAGTCAAAAATATTACAAAACAAAACTTGAAATGAAATGTAATGGAAGAATTAAAAAAAAAACATTACGGTGCTGAAAAGTATCTCGCTAAAACATTTCAAAGACTATTCACATCTTTTCCGTCATAAGCCTACGCGCGTGGTGAAAAAGAAAATAATAAAAAAAAATCACACAAAAAGAAAAATGATAGAAATAAACAAATGGTAAGGACAATAAAGAATGCAGAGGTTATTCATTACTCATTATCTTTTCCATCACAGGCTTAAAGGACGCGTATCACTTTAAAGACAAGAAAAAAAGTGTGAAAAAATAACGTGCTAAGGTCAGCAATGTCTAAAGGTTATTTATTTTCATTAACTGTTTTCTTTTTCCATTAATCTGGCGTCCCTCGCGGGTTCAGGTGGGCGCGGCGGCACAGTGCAGGTAAAAGTCAGCCGTGGAAACTATTATTTGCAAGACCCGAACTATTGAGGTGAAATCCAGGTGACCGTCAATTAATTCCAGGTGACGCTTATGTGCTCATGTCATAAAGCCCGAACTGATGTGTGTTCACTTGTTTATTTTGTGTCTGCTTCTTTTAATTAATTTTCATATTTATTTTTTATGGCTTTTCTTGGTTTTATTATTCTTTTTATTTCTTTTTTTACATTTGTTTGCCTTCATTTGTGATGTTCACCTTTCGTTATTCATATATTTTTAATCTTAATTTAGTTTATATATATATATATATATATATATATATATATATATATATATATATATATATATATATATATATATATATATATATATATATATATATATATATATATATATATATATCCTGTTTTTTTTTATTTCTGATAGTTATAGTCTTAATATCACTTTTTTTTACGTTTATTTCCATTCAATTCGGATATTCACTTTTCTATATTCATAAATTTTAACCTTTATTTAATATATTCATATGTTTGTGATAATAATATATTTTTCTTTTATTCTGATAGGTATCTTTTTTAACACATTTAATTCATTCTTTATATTTATTTCCCTTCCATTCTGGTATTTGCTTTCATATATTCATATAGTTTTATCTATATTTACTTTATCATTTCATTTTTACTCTTATTTCTGATATTTGTTTCTGTTTGTCATTTCAGAAGACTTTTCCCCCACCCTGAACTTTTGAAAACCGTGAAATATCAACGGTCTAAATCATCTTTTACTTTTAACAAATTTCAACTAGTAAAGAAAAAATAAATAAATAGACAGATGGAATTCTTTTTAACTCACTTTTATCCACATTTTAACGCCTCCTGGAACACCAGTTATCTGAAACTTTCACCCGCAAACTCAGGAGCTCAGGTGCGGAGGAGCAGAGCAAAAAGTTAATGCTTTCAGTGCCAGACCTTTTTTTTTTTTTGCTGCAGCTCTCATCCACAAACAAACTCAGCCCAGGTGTGGGAAAACAGACCAAAAAGTTAACCCGTTCACTGCCAGACGATATTTTCCTTAATATCTATGACTTTTTGGACATTTTTATTTGCAAAACAGTTTCCTAAATAGTTGTGCAGTTAGAAAAGACAAAAAAAAAAAAAAAGGAAGAGTCACCACCCCTGTAGTCTCTTTATTTCTTGTTGTAAGTAGACGTAAATGATTATTTTGTAAGACACTTATAAAAACTAAACTTGGGATTTTTTTCTGTCCCTTCTTTTTTCTATCCTTCGTCTGTAGTTAGGTTTAGGTTAGTGGCATTAAGTGGGAATTTTCTTTCCTTCCTCTTTTCTTTCTTTTCTTCCTTTTTTTCCAAGAAATTTGTGTCGTCCGCTGGACTCCTTATCATGTGAATAAACGAATCAATAAAAAAATAATCAATAAATAAATCAGTAAATTTATCTATCTATCTATCTATCTATCTATCTATCTATCTATCTGTCTATCTATTTTCCTATTTATGTCTAAAAGCCAGGACTAGACAGAACACCACTCTCACACACACACATCATTCACACTCTTAGCCCAGTGAGTAAATAAGTAAATAAATAAATGTTTATGGAGGGTGATGAGTTAAAAGGGTGACTGAAGCACAGGTGAAGCGGGCGCCACGTTGACCCATCCTGCGTAAATCGGACACGGCAGCGTTGCAATATGAACCCGCGCCTTTTCAATAAATCTATTCCCGCCACGTCAATCCCAGCCAGCACTCCCTCGCCTCTCTTTCTCCTGCGCCTCTCACTTCCCTCTCTGCCACTCTCCACTCTCGTCTCTCCTCTTGCTCTCCACTCCCTTTTGTTGACGTTTCCCTTCCTTCCTTCCTTCTGTCTCTCACTCCTGCTGTTCGTTTTTATCTTTTCTCTTTCTCTATCTTTTCCATTCTTGTCCTTCAGTCCTTACTTCTCCTGTTCTTTGTCTTTTCTCCTTTCTTTCTTCTCTTTATTCTATTCTTCCTCTTCATTTTCTTTTGTTGACCTTTCCATTCCTCTTCTTCTGTTCGTTTTGTCTTCCCTTCTTCTTCTTTCTTCCTTCAACCGTTGCTTGTCAGTTCCTTTCGCTCTCCTTTCTCTCCCCTCTTCTCTTCATCTTTAGTTCTTATCTTTCTTTTCTTTCTCTCTTCTCCATTCTTTCCTGTCACTCCTCTTCAGTCTTTCAGTCTGTTCTTCTTCATTCTTCCTTTATTTTTTTATATTTTCTTTACTTTTCTCTTCCTTTCCATTTCCATACTTGTTTTCTTTTTGTTACCTCTCTCCCCTTCTTCGTTTCCCTCTTTCTGCAGTTCCTTTTATCTATCTCCCTATCTCTTCTTTACTCCCTTCCCTCTTCATCTTCCTTTCCGTTTCTCCTTCTACCTCATATTTTTTCCTCCCTTATTTTTCAGTCTTTTCTCTCTCTCTCTTCTCCTTTTCTTTCCTTTCCCCCTTCAACCTCTTTCATCCCATTGTTCTTTTCTTCTCCTCTCCCTTACTTCTCCCTTCCCTCTCCATTTCTTCTCACTTCTTTCTTGACCTCGTCCTCCTCCTCATCCCTTCCCTCTCCTCCTTTCCCTTCCCTCTCTATCTCTTCTGCTCACTTCTTTTTCGTCCTCCTCCTCTTCCTCCTCCTACTCCCCCCTGCCTCTCCATCTCTTCAGTCACTATCATTCTGCTGTCCTTCTCTCTCTTGTCCTCCTCCTCCTCCTCCTCCTCCTCCAGCTCCTCCTCCTCTTCCTCCTCCTCCAGGTCAATAAAAGGTGCCGTTCGTCCGTCTCTCACGTTCGAGTCAGTGGTTCGGGCGCCGGTTCAGTTCCGGAACAGTTTCGAAACGTATTTTTCTCCATTTTTTTCTTTTTTTTTTTTTTTAGCTTTCTTTTTTCCCCGGGTCGTTCGTTCGGCCTAACACGGGTTCGCATTTTGAGTCGAGAAAGTGTCGAAGCCGCTTCAGACTTTACGAAACTTGTGGCTTTGGTGGATTTTGTGTCGTTGTGGCTGACTGGTTTACGAGGGCCGCTGGAAATACATAATGAGAGAGAGAGAGAGAGAGAGAGAGAGAGAGAGAGAGAGAGAGAGAGAGAGAGAGAGAGAGAGAGAGAGAGAGAGAGAATGATGATGACTGACAGGAAGAGTTTCAGTTGCAGTTTCCTCGTTATCTTTGTGCTTCGTGACTCTGTGAAGGTTGACAGTGAGTGATCTCCAGTGATTTCAGTCTTATTTCTTTTACAAACTCAAGATGTAAAAGGAAAAGAGAGAGGAAAAACACTTAGAAAAATGCGAGTGTTTATATACTTTTTTTTTCCCTGTTCTTCATAGCACAGCAGGAATATATTTATTAAAAGATATTCGAACAAAAAAAGTTAGTTACCAGCGAACGATTCTCAATATTTTAGTTTTATTTCGCTTGCGAGACGAATGTGTAAAAGTAAAGAAAGGAGGAAAAAAACAATAGAACAACAACAAAGAATAAATAATCCCCCTTAAAAGAGCACGAGTTTATTTTTCCTTGTTCTGAAAAATGCGGAAAATACAGAGATTGGTAAAAATGCAGCACTGGAAGGGGAAGTACTTTGAATTAAGCTGAAGAAAAAAAAAAAAAAGGACATTTAGAGGGGGAAAAAAGTGAAGAAGTTTTTAGCTGAGAGATGTTAATGGGAAGAGAAATGTACAGTATTTGCTGTAAGAGAAGAGGTAGTAAGAGAAGGAAAATTGTTGTTGTTGTTGCTGTTCTTGTCGTTATCACAATTTGTATTACTTTTACCTTATCATCTTTAGCTTTTATTATCATTATTATTATTATTAGTAGTAGTATCATTACTATCATTACTAATGCATAAAATACCATTAATATCATCATCCTTTTCATAATTAATATCACGTATAATAATATAATCTTCACCATTAGCACCACCACCACCACCACCACCACCACCTCCTCCACCCCTTAGTAAAAGCCTCGGAATCATGACCCAAATCATGAATTAGCTCGTATAAACATGTGGCGCGTCGCTGTTTTCTGTGCTGTGTCCAGGACTCAGACTCACACTCGCAGGAATCACTGGGTTTGTTGAGTTTTTGTGTCTTTACTCTTCCCTGCGAGGCGTGAAGGGCAGAGGACACGGTGAGAGAGAGAGAGAGAGAGAGAGAGAGAGAGAGAGAGAGAGAGAGAGAGAGAGAGAGAGAGAGAGAGAGAGAGAGAGAGAGGGAGGGGAGGTGTGTCTAGGTATGTTTTGTTGGTCATGACTCTGTCCGTCTGTCTGCCTGTGTCTTAATCTATTTGTTTGTTTCTCTGCTTTTTTGTCTCTGTCTGTCTCCCTGTCTCTCTCTCTCTCTCTCTCTCTCTCTCTCTCTCTCTCTCTCTCTCTCTCTCTCTCTCTCTCTCTCTCTCTCTCTCTCTCTCTCTCTCTCTCTCTGCTTTTAACTTCACTTGTTTATTTTGCAATTTGGGAGAAGGATTAGAGAGCAGCAATAATTTGACACACACACACACACACACACACACACACACACACACACACACACACACACACACACACACACACACACACACACACACACACACACACACACACACACACACACACACACACACACACACACACACACAGAGAGAGAGAGAGAGAGAGAGAGAGAGAGAGAGAGAGAGAGAGAGAGAGAGAGAGAGAGAGAGAGAGAGAGAATGTAAAATAGAACACATATCTCAAAGATAAATGTTTATCCTAAGTCCTTATATAGATTTCCTTGCACGTCTCTGTGTGTGCGTCATAAAAGAGAACAGAATATTGCCTTATCTTTCTCTCTCCTTCAAGTTCGTCACGCAAGGTCGAATCTTCAGTGTCTCAAGTTAAACATGTATTCTAAGCTTGCGTATGAATTTCGTAACGTCGTCTATTTATCATTGTATGGTCCATAAAAAAAAGACAAAACAGCAAGGCATTGTAATGTTTTAGTAACTCTTCTTAAGTTTGTCACGGAAGGTCGAGATTTTTTGTATCTTAACCTAACTATTTTTCTTTTTTTTTTTTTTTTGGGGGGGATTTAATAACATATCGTTTCCCTTCCTCAGTCTGCGCTCCTTGAAAGATAAGATATGAGGTCATTGTAATTTCTTTGTCATTCTCCTCAGGTTTCTCACGTAAGGTCAGGTTTTTTTGTGCATAAAGTTAAAATTGACCGTTTTTCCTAAGTCTCTATCTAAGTTTAACGTGTCCTTTACTTTACCTCAGTCAACACTCCACAAAAGATAAGAAAATTGGTCATTGCTATGTTTTAGTCTTTCCTCTCAGTTTTGTCACGCAGGTCAGATCTACCTTGTTGACCGTTTTTTATTAGTCTTTATTTAGGTTCAGTAACATATCTTTTGCCTGCCTTAATGTGTGCTCCTTGAAACAGAAAGAAAAAAAAATATAGCAGGTCATTGATAAGTTTTAGTGCTTCCTCCCACTTTTGTCACATCAAATCTTCAATATATCAAGTTAATGTCTTTTTCTAAGCCTTTACTTATAATTCATAACATATTTTTTTGACCTTCAGTGTCTGCGCTCCGTTAAAAGGAAGGAAGGTAAAAAGAAGGATAACACATCATTGTAATCTTTTTGTCATTCCTCTCAGGTTTGCCACGTAAGGACAGATTTTGGTGTATCGTGTTGACGGTTTTTCCTTAGTCTTTATTTAGATTTCGTAACATATCTTGTGTCTTAGTTTGTGCTCCGTAAAAAAAAAAATAAAAATACCAGTTCATCGTTATCTTTTAGTCTTTATCCTCAAGTTTGTCACAGAAGGTCAGATCTTCAACATATCAAGCTAATAATTCTTTTTAAGCCTTTATTTATATATCATAGCATATCGTTAGTCTTTCTTAGTCAGAGCGACGTAAGAAAGAGAGCAGTTTATTGCCCTCATTACGTCTCGTGGAGGATTGTCACGCACGCAACGATATAATGGTCGTCTGGCCTCAAACTAGATGGATTGTGACTCTAAACTTTCATGTATAATTTGAAACGTCCTCCTGTCTTTCTTAATCTGACGTGAAACAGAACAGTTAAGACAGACTATTATCTTAAATTTTACATATATATTCATAAAAACCTTCCTCTCTTTCTTAATGTAAAGTGAAACATACAAATTATGGAGACTGTTTTTCAGAAAGTCACATATAGATCTCGAAACACACTTCTCTATTTCTTAAACTAACGTGAAACAGACTAGTTTTAGAAAGACCATTATCCAAAACTTAAATATAGATTTCTAAACACCCTCCTCTCTTAATCTGACGGGAAACAGACCAGTTATTGTCCTCTCCTTCTCTTCATCAAAACACCCTTCTCTCATTCTCAATCAGACGTGAAACAGACCAGTTATTGCACTCCTCTTCCTTCCCTTAGTCTCCCAAGGTCAAGATCACCTCTACTGCCTCATCTAAATGGACCCTAATGCACTGATTTAATGGTGTCCTTAAACAGCAGTGGTGCATAAGAGGGATGGCGCGCGAGGCTGGCTGTGCGGCTGAGTGTGGTGTGCTGCGGTGTGGCGGTGTGGCGGCGAGACACAGATGCATCGCCCCATTACTGCGCCACAAGTCCCGCTGGATTAATGGTGTTTAGTCACGCCCACCACGCCACTGACTCTAATGGCTGCCTCGTTACCTTCTGCTGGAGAGTTGTGGCCAAGTGGTGGAAGCTGCAGGTACACACACACTGATACACACCGCACACCACACACACACACACACACACACACACACACGCTTGATTGTGTTCCTCTATCTTTCATTTTTCCGTATTTTTCGTTGTATTTTCATGTTTTTCCAAATAAATTTATCGTAATGGTTAATTTGTTGTGGTGGAATTTATTCATCTTTGTTATAAACGTCCTCCACTTCCTCTTCTTATACTTCCTCTTCCTCTTCGTCTTCGTCCTCATCTTTCTCCTCATCTTTCTCCTCTTATTTCTCTTCCTCCTCATTATCACCACCACCATTACCATTAACATACTCCTCCTCCTCCTCCTCCTCCTCCTCCTCATCCTCATCCTCTTCACCACCACCACCACCACCACCACCACCAGGACAAAAGGCTCCCCGAAATGGTCTGGGTGTCTAAGTCGCTATCACGCAGTCTGGCTTGGCTCATCTTGCTGGGAACGCGTTGGTCTGATGCCTCTCAGGGGACACGACTAATATGGTTACATCTGTCTAGTTTAGCTCCTCTGATCAATGGAAAGCCTTCTCCTTGGGACAAGATAGTGTTCCATTGAGGGGATGGCGCATTACTGACTTCCTGCCAATATTGTGATTCCTTAACGCTGTGATGGAGTATGCTAACCCTTTCACTGCGATACGAGACAATTACTCGTAACAGCACCGGAAGCAATGCATGAAATCTTTACAGGCATCTACAAGAAAAAGATTAAAAAGAATGGATTTTGCGATTTCTACCTAGTTTAAAGATTGGAGGTGGCTGTAGAATAAGTAAAAATGTCTCAGGGTGCTTAGTAATTAAGGGAAACGTACCAAATAGCTGTCAAAGAGTAAAATAAGTGTGAATGGTGAGAGGTCCTTGTATCATTAGTCAGTGTATGGCAGAGTTTTATGTTAGTGAGGTTTTTATTTCTTCAGCGTGGACAGTCAGTGTATAGACGAGTTATACATGTCGCTAAGTAATGACGGCAACACTAAAGAGAATTAATCGGTTCAAACTTGATCAAGTTATTGTTAAAAATACGCTGCATATGTTTTATTTTCGCATTCTTTAAGTCTCTGTTTAGTGTGAATGGTAACAAGTCCTCTGTTATGAGTGTGTAGAAGAGTGTATAGATAGATAGAGATATAAACAGATAAATATATAGACAAACAGATAGATAAATAGATAGATAGATAGATGCAGCCTTAGAGAAACGTATGAGTTATAGATGTAAAGATAAACATACACAGACAGACAAAGCAAACTAGATAATTATATACTAGTAGATATATAAACGATGGTAGAAACGCAGATATACATATAGCTATCAAAGCAGATATGTGAAAAATATATATATCTAGTTAAATAAATATGCATGCACATGGAATACTAAACAGACACACAAACAAACAAATAATTGAAAAAAACCTCATCAGTTTATTCATAGATATATACAAGAAAGGTACAGAAGAAAGAAACGTACAGATGTTGCTGACAAATACTTAATGCCTGAGGAGGAGGAGGAGGAGGAGGAGGAGGAGGAGGAGGAGGAGGAGGAGAGTGCAACATGTAGCTTAGCAAACTTCAATATCTGGAGGACTGATGGAGTGGATACTGGAGGAGGAGGAGGAGGAGGAGGAGGAGGAGGAGGAGGAGGAGGAGGAGGAGGAGGAGGAGGAGGAGGAGGAGGAGGAGGAGGAGGAGGAGGAGGAGGCATGACTTCGGAAAAGCAGCCAGTCAGGACATGTAGCAGGATTCCTCCATCATCTCCCTCACAGATCTACAACATCCTCTTGACTCCCTCCTCCTTCTCTTTCTTCTCCTCCTCCTCCTCTTCCTCTATCCTCCATCTTCTTTATTTGCACTTCCTCTTGTCGTCTTGGTTAAAACATCTCTTTTTTTTTTTTTTGCCCTCCTCCTCCTCCTCTTCCATCTTATCACCTTTCTTCTTCTTCCTCTTCCTCTTCCTCCTCCTCCTCGAACTTGTCTTGCCCTCTCTCTCTCTCTCTCTCTCTCTCTCTCTCTCTCTCTCTCTCTCTCTCTCTCTCTCTCTCTCTCTCTCTCTCTCTCTCTCTCTCTTTTTTTTTTTTCGTTTCCTTTCCTCCTCTTCGTATTGGTATGTACAACAGACGCTTATATGTGTTTCAAATGTTCTCTGGTCTTGTTTGTTTCCCATCTTTTCTTTCCTTTTTCTTGTCCTTTCTTTTTAATTTCCTTGTTCTTCTTTTTGTTCTTCATTATTTTTTTCTTCTCCTTCTCCTCCTTTCCCTTCTCCTCCTCCTCCTCTTCTTCTTCCTCCTACTGTTTAAATATTTGTGCCTTTCTGTAGTCTGAAAGGAGATATCTAACGAGAATCTTTGTTGACACACACACACACACACACACACACACACACACACACACACACACACACACACACACACACACACACACTGGAAACCTGGATACTTTTACCTTTCCAGTCTAATTCTAAACGATGTTCTCATTTTCACCTTCAGCAAAATTCCCCCGCCAATTAAAACTTAGGCGTCGTAAGAAACCGCATATTTTCCAAACTCCCTTCCAGCTCACGCCTTCCAGTGAACGTTCCCAGGGCGTAGACACTCTTTTTCCCTCCTCTCCTCTCCTGGAATGTTACGAAAAACTGGTATATGTATCATTTGTTCTCTCCAGACAGTGTATTCTTCCCTCTTCCAGGCTTCCAGGGTTTTCCAGTCTCTCTTTCCAGGCTCTCTAGTGAAGCGGTTTCCAGTGCAGCCGTCACGTCGCTCTGCTCGGTCCAGTGTCCAGGCCATATCTCACAGGCTGCCAATATTGCAAAGCCTCGCCTCTCCCTCAACCACACACCGCCGCCGCCTCCAGCCACGCCAAGGCACAGGGAAACTTGGCTTGGTGAGACGGCCAGTGTTCTCAGCCACTTCGCCGCCAAACCTCGACTTTCAACAGGTTATTGGGGATTTCAAGGGTGTTTTTATAGCTCGAGTGATAGTTTAACTGTGATTCCGTGCTGCCGTGAGAAGTAAACATCACTGGAACATCTTCAGGGGCCTTTGGAAATACTAGTTAGCGAAAGATTTACTTATTAACAGGCTCGAGCGGATGTTATTGGGATTTTCAGGAGTGTTTTCGTGGTCCGACTGATAATTCTACAGGGACTCTAAGCTGCCGTGAGAAGCAAATACCAAGAGGACCGTGGCTCTTGAAATTAGTTCATGAGAGACGCTGACGTTTCAGAATTGGAATGATGGTGAGGTTTAGTGAGACTCGTTGCATGGCGGGTGGGTGGGGAAGGGAGGGAGGAAGGGGGGAGAGAGAGAGAGAGAGAGAGAGAGAGAGAGAGAGAGAGAGAGAGAGAGAGAGAGAGAGAGAGAGAGAGAGAGAGAGAGAGAGAGAGAGAGAGAGAGAGAGAGAGAGAGAGAGAATGTGCAATATAGCAAATACATTAATAAATGGTACTACCGGGACTCGATGGTGAAACTGTGCAAGAATACAGTGACGAAATACAGTAAAGCTCAACGAGGGAGCAGCCTGGAGTGAATGCAGTCAAACAAACAAAAATGAAGGACTAAAAATAAAATCAGGAAACCAGTAAGACAGACCTCAAGCAAGGCGCAATGAAGTCATGAAATAAGACGTACAATAAGGCTGTCAAACATGTTAAAATTATACCACGAAATACAGTAAGACTTGACAGTAAGTGCAGGAATACAGTAGGAGGAGAAATAACACTTAGCAAGTATTGGTGTGCTGGAAAAAAATAAAATAAAATCAGTCAAATACAGTAATAATGATCGGTGGGAGAGAGTGTAAGAATACAAAATAGAACACAGTAACATATCACCCTTTCATAGCGATATCCAACACTAAACAAAGAACACAAAACCCTTTAAAACTACATACAAGTTAAAAAAAAAAAAAAGCTTACAAGTACAGTTTCCTCAGCATCTAGTATAATGTTCCGTGGTGGCAGCTGAGCAAGAAAAAAATATGTCAGAGAGGTTTATAAGTAAAGAACCGCGATATATGAACGGCAAAAAGGTTAACAGTGACCAAGTGTGCGCAGGAATACAGTAAGAAGCACTAAGACAGCCTTAATCGTTTCCAGAGAGGCGTAATCATGTTACAGGTGTTTACAGAGGTTCAGATCGCTTTGTAATGTATTTCTCGCTCCCCCTAAATGGGTTCCCACGAGTTAGCATTACTACTTAGCTGCATGAATTGTACTTGAATGATACGGTAAGTTTTTAATCGGTTTGTCAGATTACGTAACTGAAACTGTAATCGGGTTGCAGGGCGAGTCATGAAGCTTTAATCAGGCTGTAGTGGTGCTGAGTACACGGAGTGGTTGTGTTGGGACTCGATTTGCTGCTCATGCCTTCTCTCTGTTATCCCTCTCACTGGTTTCAAAGGAAGAGTATTAACACACATAGAAAACTAAATTGCCTGGCGGTACTGGTTCATACCTTCACTCCTTCATCCTTTTCACTGGTTTCAAAAGAGGTGCATCAAGACTCCTCTAAAAGTAAATTGCCTGTTTCTTACGGTTCTCATGTTTCTTTTTTTCTTTTTTCTCTTTGGGGTGGCATTGTTAACAGTCTTCTCTTTTCTTTTCTTTTCTTTCACCTTTTTGTACCCTTGGGAAATCTCCCTGACATGTAAAAAAAAATATATATATATAAATCTTAGACTGCCTGTTTCCGTCTTCTCTTCCTTCCAGTAACTTGCATTCCATCAAGACAAGAACATCGGTCGGTACATCTGTGTATACAATCGCCCTCCACTTTGGAAATCTCTTCTTACTTTCTGGAAGCTGCAACTTAACGGAAACTCCCATTTTTTGTCATCTTGATCTCCACACGTAATAAAAAAAGAAAAAGAATGTTTATTTTCATATACACAGCGATACGGAGTCCACATATATGCAGGTAAAACATAAGTGCTTATTATTTATGAAGTGGTAGGAAGTTCACATATACATGGCTGAAAAAAAGTATTTACTCTTTATCTACATGTGGTGCAAGGGAGTTCGTATATGTTGCAGTGAGGCAGAAACAAAGGGTACAGGAGTAACGTTGGTGGGCGGAGACTAGGAGAGGAACATGGAATTAGAGGGAACGAAAATGCCGCGATGGATGCTGGCGGGGCTGGCGGCAGAGGAGGGAGAGGAGGAGGGGGGAGGAGAAGGGGAAGGAGGAGGAGGAGAAGACAGTGAGAGATGACTATATTAGAGGTGGAGTGAAAGTGACTGAAATCTCAATGAAGGTCCTGAAGAGTCGATTAAGATGCGGCCATGTTCACAGACTGGAGGAGGAGGAGGAGGAGGAGGAGGAGGAGGAGGAGGAGGAGGAGGAGGAGGAGGAGGAGGAGGAGGAGGAGGAGGAGAAGGAGAAGGAGAAGGAGAAAGAGAAGGAGAAGGAGAAGGAGAAGGAGAAGGAGAAAGAGAAGAAGAAGAAAAGAAGAAGAACAAGAAGAACAAGAAAAAAAAACAGCAACAACAACAACAGAGGAAACACAAAGTGAACACAAAGGAAGAACAAATAGCAGGAGATCTGTTTGTCATTATTTTGCATACAGTTAAATAGATAGGATAGCATACACAACGGCTCCTCAAACCACTGGAGGAGGAGGAAGAAGTGGAGGAGGAAGAGGAGGAGGAGGAGGAGGAAGCCAGTTACTGCTGATGGAGGCAAGACTGTCAGGAGGAGGAAGATAAGATGAATTATACTGAAGGGAGACGTAAACACGACACGAGGAATTCCCTCAATCAGCGAGTCACATGGAAGGGAAAAAAATATATATTTCTTATAATTTGCACATATAAATTTGATTGGATGAAAACTATACGAGGGAAAATAAAAAATGGAAAGGACTATGTAAAAAAAAATATGGACACGATTAAAAAAAACAAAAAAAAACAAAGGTAAAAAAAGAAGACATGAGAAAAAGATAGATAGGTAGCTAGAAAGATACATAAATGGTTAGATAGAGAGACAAACAAACAAACAAATACACACACAGAAAAAGTTACAGCAACATTAACGCCGTGATACAGTGGGACAGTGCTCGCTTTGGACGCAGAGGGGTGCTGAAGGGTATGGGTTCGAATCCTGGCCACGCTCCGAGGGTAGGAAGGGCATCCACTCAGGTCAGCAGTTCCCAAATGTCAAACCAAAGTCCTTTGTTAGGAAGCACCGATCTGTCCTTGATAGACCAGAGAAAATGGACGTAAAACAAAAAACAAAACAAAAAACAAATAAATAAATAAATAAATAAATAAATAATAATAATAATAATAATAATAATAATAATAATAATAATAATGAATAAAAAAAAAAATAAGTACAACTAGAAGGAACTACACCAGTCATAAGAGAAATAAAAACAATACCAGAACAATAATCAAAACACAGAGACAAAGAAAACAAAAGAAAAGAGGCCACAAAGGGGAATCTAAGTTGCAAAATAACAAAAAGACTACCGAGAAATTACAGACAAACGTTGGTTCTTTTAAAAACATTGGATCTTGTGAGCAGGGAGCGAGGTAAAAGGATCAGGAGAGCGTTAAATGAATTCCCTCTCTTAGTATTTACACTGGAGAATCAAACGTCGATACCAGGCAAGAGAGAATCCGGGAAGGAATATTCACACAAGGAAGAAAGAGAAAGGATGCCATGGAAACTAGAGCCGGTGTCCTCGAAAAAGAAACGTACATAAGTTGCTGTCCTCGAGAAATTAAAATTGATGTCCTTGAGAATTAGTTACAGTTTCTGTCCTCGAGGGTTAAAGCAGCTGTCCTCGAGAGTTAGAGCTTGTGTAATTGAGGAGTTAACGTCGAGAAATTACATAAACCTACTGTCGCCAATGAATTACCGAGCTGCTGTCTTCAAAGAGTTAAGAGAGAGTTAAGAGAAACTGTCCTCGAAGAATTACATAATACAAAATAACATAATGGACAGACAGGGTTTTATTCCACGTATCGAGTCAGTAATTAATACTAGTACAATGTTAAAGGCTGCCGCCATAAATACAACTGGTGCCCTTCAAGAATTAGATAACAGACCGGTCAGACCTACATTATTATTCATCAACTGTTAATTACCAGATCTGATATTCATAATAGTAGGAAATTAATGAACATAACCACATATATTGGCTTTGAACAATTTCCTCGTCTCTGTGCTGCCAATTAAAGAAAAAGATGGAAAAACCTACTTCTTCTAATTCTAATTTTTCCCTTCATTTATTTCCACTGCAAGTTTGATTCCTCAACTCTTCAAGTATCCTTGAAAAAATTTCCTTCTCTCCTGCCCTGTCAAAAAAAAAAAAGCTATTTGTTTTAATTTCCTGTGATTACTCTTCTCTTAAAAAAAAAGCTATTTGTTTTAATTTCCTGTGATTACTCTACTCTTAATTCTTTCTCTCTTCTTTCCTCCTTCCTTGAAAAAAAAGTGCCTTTCTCTGTGCCGCCTTGTAGAAAAATAATAATAATAATAAATAAATAGATAATTATGTAAAAAGAGAAAAATATTACCTCTTCTGCTGATTCCATACTCATACCTTCACTCACTCCCACGGCAAGATTAATACCTTCCCTCTTCTACTGTACTTAAAAAAAAAAAATAAATAAATAAATAAATAAATAGATAAATCCATTCGTCTGCACTTCCCGGTAAAAGAATATCAAAGACCTCGTTTTCTTTTTTTATTATCTCCTGCTACTCTTCCCATTCATTCATTTCCACAAGTCTGATTCCTCCACTACTCTAGTGTCATTAAATATATATATATATATATATATATATATATATATATATATATATATATATATATATATATATATATATATATATATATATATATATATATATATATATACGAGTATATATATATATATATAAATTCTCTCTTACTTTCTACAATTCTCGGAAAAAAAAAAAAGATAGAAAACGAGAGAAAAAAAAAAGCCTGACCGCCTCTAATTTCCTACTGTTACTCTTTCCGTTCATTCACATCCACGACAAGACTGATTCCCTCCCCCTCCCCCTGCTGCCTGGAGGCCGCGGAGGAGTGACTTATGGACAGACCGCCCGTCGCTCACCTCAGGGCGCCGCTAACCTTTGCAGGGCTCAGGAGGCCACGCCAGTTCACTTCCTACGCCAATATTTTCGTTCTTGACATTGAGGTAAATATTTCACTCGAGTTTTCTCTCTCTCTCTCTCTCTCTCTCTCTCTCTCTCTCTCTCTCTCTCTCTCTCTCTCTCTCTCTCTCCACGCACCTATTTTTTCCGCTAACGGCATGACAAACTTTTCCTTCCTTCCTCTTCGTCCAAATTTACTAATGGCTTCTTAATGACGTGTGATAAAAATTAGTAAAAGTTTTAGTTTCTTATGATCATTTCTTTCTCTTCTCAAACTTCACCAGCATGGCTCCCACTCCGTTAATTAATGAAGAAAAATAATATAAAATAAAAAACAAGAGTAAGAGGGAGATGAATTCTAGTTTGTTCGTTTTTAATCCAGCAGCTTTCATACGTACAAGTCATCGAGCAAAAAATAAATTCATGATCGGCAAAATGCGCTGCGCAGTTCATTAATAAATAGCGAAATTCCTCCTGTTCTTTTTTTCCTTGGTTTCCTTCTTCATTTTTATTTTTTCTTCTCTTCTCGAAAGCATGTATTGAAATTCCCTTCCACTCAAGTTCCCAAGTGCATTCCTCTCTCTCTCTCTCTCTCTCTCTCTCTCTCTCTCTCTCTCTCTCTCTCTCTCTCTCTCTCTCTTTCAAGTATGCATTTAATAAAATAATTTCGTATAAAAAAAGAATGCGAAAACTAAATTAATAGAATTTCGGGGAGCAATAAACTCACGTGCTGTAATAATAATAATAATAATAATAATAATAATAATAATAATAATAATAATAATAATAATAATAATAATAATAATAATAATAATAATAATAATAATAATAATATTATTATTATTATTATTATTATTATTATTATTATTATTATTATTATTATTATCATTAGAATAACAACGATGATTTAATAGTAATAGCAATTAATAGCAAACATTTACTACTAGTTTCCCTACCGTTATTACCATCTTTACTATTTATAGTTATCATTTTTTGTCACTATACTAATGTTGCTGATACTACTACTACTACTACTAATACTATTACTACTACTATACCACCACCACCATCACCTCCACCACCACCACTACCACCACCATCAACTACAACAACAACAGCACCAACACAACAACGACTATTACCATCACCACCACTGCCACCACAGCCATCCCCCCACCACCCTCTCCACCACCAGAGCCGGCACCGCCTTACAACATCTAACCCTCATTTAAACCACCAAGAGCACACCATCAGTACCCTAAGCTAATGTACTCTCGCCCATAACTCTCCCTAATTAGGCAAACTTGCAGGTAGACAGGTAAAACACACACATCTATTGGGTCAGGTTAATCGCTTCATCATTAACACGGTTTCCAATATTCCCGAGTTACCTGGCGCTTCTAATTAATACTGACAGGTAAATGCTCCCTTGATTAAACACCTGTCTAGCCCTACACAGGTGAGCTGATGAAGGGAGCGCTACCTGTGAGATGAATTTCAGGTGAGGTGAGCTGAGGTGATATGGGTGTGGTGGTGGTGATGGTGGTTAGTAAGTAGTAGTAGTAGTAGTAGTAGTAGTAATAGGAAGTGTCGTAGTAGTAGTAGTAGTAGTAGTAGTAATAAGTTTATTTTAAGCAGCTTTTGTTATCTGCAACACTATCCTCACCAACACCACTACCACCACCACCACCACCACCACCACCACTAACAATACTACCACCACCAACGCTAACACTACCACCACTACCAACGCTAAAACCACCACCACCACCACCACCACCACCAGCAACAACAACAACAACAACAACAACAACAACAAAAACAACAAATAGAAAAACAAAAACAACAAAAATGACAATAACAGCATCGAAAACACCACCTACCCTACAAAAAAATGAAAAAAAAAATGAAAAAAAAGAAAAAAATCACAAAATCATTGATATTAAACCTCCGACAAAAATATACTAATCTCAAAACTTTTCATTCACTTCGTCATTCAATTCGCTCACAAAACCACGAGCTTCTCTCACAGATTTGAGTAACTTTCACTTAAGCTGCTTTTCTTGTTTTCTTTTCCTTCTTCTTTGCTTCATTTTTATACATTTCCTGCAAAAACTTCCTCTTGATATTGCAGTGCAGCGTGTGTGTGTGTGTGTGTGTGTGTGTGTGTGTGTGTGTGTGTGTGTGTGTGTGTGTGTGTGTGTGTGTGTGTGTGTGTGTGTGTGTGTGTGTGTGTGTGTGTGTGTGTGTGTGTGTGTGTGTGTGTGTGTGTGTGTGTGTAAAGTATATTGTTGCATGCTATACTGAAGGCAGAAGAGGACGAAAAGGAAGAATATATTGAGGAGGAAAAGGAGGAAGAGAAGGAGGAGGAGGAGGAGGAGGAGGAGGAGGAGGAGGAGGAGGAGGAGGAGGAGGAGTTGTGAGAGATATGAAGGTCGACCAGTATTGAAATGTTTTATGTGAGGTATAAGATTTCTCTCTCTCTCTCTCTCTCTCTCTCTCTCTCTCTCTCTCTCTCTCTCTCTCTCTCTCTCTCTCTCTCTCTCTCTCTCTCTCTCCTTTCCTGCCTTTGCTCTTCTTCCGTCTCTCTTCTACCTCTCCCACTCTCACTTCTGCTTCCTCTCCCTTTCTTTTCTTATCACTTACAGCTTTTTTATTTCTTCTAATGTTATTTTCCAGTCGTCTCTCTCTCTCTCTCTCTCTCTCTCTCTCTCTCTCTCTCTCTCTCTCTCTCTCTCTCTCTCTCTCTCTCTCTCTCTCACACACACACACACACACACACACAACAATGAAAGATTTACGACTGAAAGAAATAGTAGAGAGAGAGAGAGAGAGAGAGAGAGAGAGAGAGAGAGAGAGAGAGAGAGAGAGAGAGAGAGAGAGAGAGAGAGAGAGAGAGAGAGAGAGAGAGAGAGAGAGAGAGAGAGAGAGAGAGAGAGAGAGAGAGAGAGAGAATGCAAGTCGCCTTTCTTTTATCTATTTAAATCTTCACTTTATCGATATTTTATTTTTTCTTCTTTCCTGTCACAACTTGCTTCCATTGTGTGTGTGTGTGTGTGTGTGTGTGTGTGTGTGTGTGTGTGTGTGTGTGTGTGTGTGTGTGTGTGTGTGTGTGTGTGTGTGTGAGAGAGAGAGAGAGAGAGAGAGAGAGAGAGAGAGAGAGAGAGAGAGAGAGAGAGAGAGAGAGAGAGAGAGAGAGAGAGAGAGAGAGAATCATTGTTCTGTCAGACAGCTTGTTTGTCTCTCTCTCTCTCTCTCTCTCTCTCTCTCTCTCTCTCTCTCTCTCTCTCTCTCTCTCTCTCTCTCTCTCTCCACTACATCACCACCATCCATTTTACCGAACCTGCAAACCAATTAACAGCCTCATTAAGTAGTTAGTTAATGAAGAAGGATGTGGATCGAACAGGAGATAATGTACCCTTAACAAAACAGTAGTAGTAGTAGTAGTAGTAGTAGTAGTAGTAGTAGTAGTAGTAGTAGTAGTAGTAGTAGTAGTAGTAGTAGTTTCAATACTTAATTTCCGATGAAACAATTAAATTTCTGTAATCCTGAGCACTAACTAATTAATCTTTCCTTGAATCTCTTTTAACTCATTACGACCTGTCATTTATTTCACTCATGGCTCATCGTCTCTTATGTCAGATGTGTCACCATCATTGATAATACCCCCTGGCTATAAAAAAAATAACCCTCCCAATACCCACATTACAAGAACTTGGCAATAAAAACAGCTACATATACACCATTAGTTATTCTATGTAAAGTTATATTTACCAGACAAGAATTGTGCGAACTGTGGCATAATGATCAACATGAAGCCTGCTGCCTGATCACGTATTGCGTCGGTAAGGTTGGTATGCGTGGCTTGACGTGATGCTGATATGCCAATCTATTTCTCAGGTCATAAGATACAGCAACCATCCCTAGTGTGCAGGGCTGCCAACTATCGCAACCGTAATAACCAAACGTGTTAAATAATATCGTCCATTGTGTCAGAATGTAGACCTTTTATATTTTAAAGGTAGTTTGGGAGTTGCTGTACACTGCAAAAGGCTACATGATGTACACAAAGCAGCTTCTGAAATAAAGGATAATTTGCCAAAAGGTTGATCCTCACACTGTCAACCTTTTTTAAAGAACATAACAAACTTGAGTCTTTATTTCAACTTTTCAGGGTAGATGAAAGACTCACCTGACTTTAATTTTCACTTTAAAAAGTACGAAATGTTGCAGATTCTAGACCATTCACATCCTGCACATGGCCATGGTAACAATAACAAGAGGTGCAAACCGAGATAAAAAAAAAAAAAAAAAACATAATAAAACAATGAAACATCTGAAGAACAATCGGGATATCACCTAAAAAAAAAAAAAAAAAAAAGAAGAAAGGAAAAAATAAGTAACAGGCAGTTTATGAAGGTGACAATTATGCTTCCAAGAAAACACTGACTACGCACACCACCTTGCGCACATTACACACACCCATTACACAACCATCAACCCAGCCAGACACACGCCCATCCCCAGCACGGGCCGGCACACACACACGTCCCATACAAGACCAATACGCCGTGAAATCGTGAAGCGTTTTCTCTTTCATCCAAATTCCTCTCTCCATTTCCACAAGAAGGCACGTATTTTTCTTCCCTCAGCGACAGGACTCGGCTTGGAGCGTGTGCGTGGCGGTGCTGACGGGGCTGACGGGGCGAGATGGAGTCAGCAAGGTGTAAACCAGCTTGAGGAACACACTATGCACGCTACAGGTGGTCTGACACGCAGGGATGGGGGGTTTAAAAGAAGACGAGGCTGGAGGAGTCAATTAAGGTCAAATCCCATGGACTTGGACTCTATAACCTTTGCATTCATTGAAGATAGTATTTTTGGTGTCTCCAACCCAACTCTCCCCGGCCACTCGCTGTCAAAACTGCCAGGCTCATCTGTTCAGTAACTAAGCTGTTTCATTGCCACAGGGATGATATTCTGAGACACTTTTGCGCCGCACCTCAACTACATTCAAAAGGCTCTGGTTGAAGTGACACGGGTTTTTAGGGATGTTTCTGTGGTTGTAATGAGAAATTAACAACATTTCTACATTATCAACTGGAGAAACACTCTTGTGAACCCGGCCAATTATCTCTGTGCCCTTTCAAAATAGTCGTGGTGAGAGAGCAAAGCGTTTTCTGAATACGGACCAAGGACTGACCAACCAACGCGCGTGAGTCTGATTTACGTGTAGGCACCTCACCACCACCGCCACCACCACCACCACCACCATTATCGTCACTGTCAAAATTTTTATCACTGTTATCAGTATTGTTATCGCCACCGAATGAGAAGGAAAGACAGATTGGTTGGTTTTATTAGCGCGGTATAACGAGATTTATCCTCTTGTGTCCATAATAAAGGGAAGAAAAAGAAAAGAAAAAGGGTAGAAGAACAAGAACAAGAAGAACAAGATCAAGAACATGAATATGAACAAAAACAAGAACACGAAGATAAAACAAGAAACTAAAAAGAACAAGAACAACAGCATGATGAATAACAAAAACAAGGACGAGAACTTCCAAAAAGGAGACCAAGAACAAGAAAAAATGAAACAGGAAGAAAGACAAGAAAGAAAATCACGCACCAACAACAACAACAACATCACACACACACACACACACACACACACACACACACACACACACACACACACACACACAGCTTTCCTTCCTCCGGGCCCCTCCTAAAATCCCTCTATCCTTCCTTCATTTCCTCTCTCCAATCCTCCTTTCCTCCTCTCCTCCCCCTCTTTCCTTTCTCTCCTCCAAATCTCCTTCCTCTTCTTTCCCTCCTCCTCCCCACCTTTCCTCCATCTCTTCTCTTCCTTTCATTCTCCCAAATCGCGCCCCTCTTTCTCTCCATGTTTCCTCCACGCCTCTTCTTCACTATCGCCCCAATCTCTTTCTTTTCCTCCTCTCCTCCTTTCCTCCTTCTCCGTTACACTTTTCCCAATTTCCTTCTCTCTTTCCTCCTCCACTCCTTCCCTCCACCACAACCCCTCCTCCTTCACTTCCCAGATTTCTCTTCCTTCCCTTCTCCTCTTCCTCCTGTCTACGTTTCCTCCTCTTGTTCCTTCTTCCTCACTTCCTCCAAGGCGCCGGAAAGGAAAAGAAAGACTTAAGCGAAAAAGGAAAGAAAACACGGAGGGGAAAGCAAAAGAGGATATAATGAGGAAAAAGAAACGAGAATAACGTAAGTAATTAAACCAAAAATAAGAGGGGAAAGAAGGGGAAACTTTAAGAAGGATTAAGGAAATTAAGGAAAAGAATAAATAAGAAAGGAGAAATAGAGGAGAAAAACAGGAGAAAAGCGAAAGGGAGCAAAGATAAATTATTAAAGCAAGAAAAACAATAAGAAAAATGAGCAAAACTTAGGGAATTAAGAAAAATTAAGGAAAGAAAAAAGAAAAAAAAGAAGAGATAAAGAGAGACGATGAAAGTGCACAGAGGTAAGAAGCAATTAAGAAAATAAAAAAAGAAGAAAAACACGTGAGGAAAGGAAAAACTTAATGGAAAGAATTAATGAATGAGAGAAAAATAAAGGAGATAAGAGAAAAAGGAGGAGAATAATAAGGGAAGCAATTAAGACTGGAAAAAAGAGACGGAAGAAGGGGGGACACTTTAAAGAATCTTGAGAAAATAATAAAAGAGAAAGTGACATAGGGAAAGGAAAAGGAAATAAAGAGAAAATACCAGGCAATTAATAAGAGTAAAGAGAGGAAAACTTGAAACGATAAATGAAAAAATAAACATGAAAAAAACAAAGCATAAAAGAGAGAAAAAACAAAAACAAATACAAGAAACATAAATAATTAAGAACAAGACAAAAACAGAAACAGGGCAGTGACAGTGAGAAAGAAAAAAAGGGAGCGATGAGGAGAAACAATATTCCTGGCAATTAATAAACGGAAAGAGGAAGACTTCAAAAGATTAATGAAAAAAGGAAAAAAAAAAACATTAAGGAAGATGTGAAAAAAGAAGAGAAATACGAAAAAAAAAGACGGGGAAAAAGGGACAACGAATACTGTTTTTTCCCTCCCTTCCTTTCCCCTCTAATTCCTGCTCAAGACTTGCCGCTCCCTGATCCAGAATTAATCAGGGAGCGAGAGGAAGGGAGAAAATAGAAAACCTGCCCCACTTCGGAAGACAATAAAATGATAAGGAGAAATTGAGATCCGATCTTTCTTTCCCCCATAAATCTTTTTTTTTCCCCTCTCCCCTCACTGATGAACAAAAAATGCACACAAGAAAGTAATCAGACCATATCTTCTCCACCAGTTACAATATTTTTTTTGTTACAATTGAATTAAGTTACATTTTCGTTCGTTCCAAGTATAATTTAAGTATGGTGCTATATACGTGGAACAAAAATGGAGAAGGAGTAAAACAAAAGAGAAATGTGTGATTAACTGGAGAACTTTCAGAATAATGGAACAAATGTGGACGGAATCTGGAAAATAAGTGGAATAAAAAGAGAAGCATGTGATTAACTAAAGAACTTAAGAATAATGGAACAAACGAGGAATGAAAGCGGAATCTAAGTGGAATAAAAAAAGATCTCACTGAAGATTAAAGAAATGGGAATGGGAAATTGAAAGGGTCATGTACGTGAAAATATGAAAAGTCAAGTAAGGAAATCTCTAGCGTGTCTTTTGAAGGAAAACAGCAAAAGGGAAAATGAAAAACGAAGTATGAGGCTCAGTTAGGATTTGTGTGTGATTAAAAGTGAAAGAAATAGGAGTAGAAAATTGCAATATGGTTCATCCACGTGGGAAATATGAGGACAAGTAAATAATAATAAAAAAAACTTCCAAATTGAGCGTGGAAAACATTGTGTGAAAATGAAATATAGGGTATCAATGGAACCATCCCACAGTTTCTCTCTAAATTCCCCGATTTTTACGCTTATCAAGGTCACATGAATAAAGATTAAAAAAAAAAAAGGGCTGAATAAACAACGAAAATCCAGACGTTATTCCCGAGTGAAAATAAAATACATAAATAAAATTAATAAGAATATTCGAGTATTTATGAAAACGAACAATATCCTATCTCTTCATTGGGGCTGGGGATTACATTAGGTGAAAGACAAAACCTTACGTATCATTCTTGAAGGAGAGATAAAACTTGAAATAATACTAATACAAACACCTAGAGTATCTCTAAAAGAAAAAAAAAAACATACCATATTTTCTCTCTTAAATCCTACTGCACTTGTGGAGTCTCTAGGTCAGGAAAGAAAAAAAGAAAAAGCCGAACAAACACGAAAAAGAGAACAGAACAGACACACTTGATCCTCAAAGAAGAGAGAGCAAAAAGTAGTAAATACATCTATGAAGAGAAAAGAAAAAAAAAAAGTAAAAAATAGGTTACATATTTATAACGCTAAAAAAAGAGTAAAAATAAGTGTATATATCTATGAAGGGAAAAAAGAAAAAAGAGCCATAAAAAAGTTAAAAAAAGATGTAAAAATATCCATGAAGAGAAAAAAGTAAAACAAAGTTAAAAAGAAGTCAGAAAAAAGAAGTAAACATACCTATGAGGCAAAAAAAAAATACAAAAGTAAACGTACCTATGAGATAAAATACAGTAAAAAAAAAAAAACCCAAAAAGAAAGAACGAAGAGTAAACAGATCTACTCAACGAGAGAAAAAGAAAAAAAAGTACTTGAAAAAGGAAGTAAATGCAAATCTCTCCACGTGTGTGTGCTGGACTGAACAAAGGCTTCGCTGTGAGCACGGCGTGTGGGGCAAGGCTGCATCGGTCGATCTGACAAGGTGAGTTTGTGGCGCAATACAGTTTTAGGGGCAGTGTGTTGCTTCCAGGGAGTCAGGCGAGGAGGAGGAAGAAGAGGAGGAGGAGGAGTAATAGGTGAAGGGCAAGGTCTTCGAGTAAAAAAAATGGAAATAAAAAATGTACACCACAGGACAGAAAATTGGAATAAAAAGGAATATAGAGGAAGGGAGGAAAAAAATGATAAAATAATTGGACAGAGAGAGAGAGAGAGAGAGAGAGAGGAGAGAGAGAGAGAGAGAGAGAGAGAGAGAGAGAGAGAGAGAGAGAGAGAGAGAGCGGAAGGAAGCAATCACAAGGAGGAAGAAATAGAAATGGATGTAAAAGATGATATCAATCAGTTAAAGAGAAAAAAAGAAAAGAAAAGCACTAAAAATGAAAGAAAAGAAATAAAGAAACAGCAAAAAAAAAAAAAGATGAAATTGGAAAGGAAAAAAATGAAATACACGAGACAGTGAGAGACAAAAGGAGGAGATAAAAGAGGATAATTAAATGAGAGAGAGAGAGAGGAGAGAGAGAGAGAGAGAGAGAGAGAGAGAGAGAGAGAGAGAGAGAGAGAGAGAGAGAAGAGAGAGAGAGAGAGAGACGAGACCACTCATACGCGCACCAAATTATTCTGTGAAGAACAAGAACAAG
>NC_087172.1:5712500-5740000 GCF_035594125.1 Scylla paramamosain | reverse complement strand
CTCCATGGCGCGGTGCTGCCAAAGCCACTCACAGGCAAAGGGGGTTGTGAGGTAATGAGGGAAGTGGGGAGGTTGTGAAAGAAATGAAAGGTTGAGAGGAAAGTGAGGTTATGAGGGACGTCAGGAATTTATGAGCGAAGTGAGGAGGTTGTCGATTAAAGTGGAGAGGTTGTGAGAAAAGTGAGGTAGTTATGGGAAAAGTGGTGTTATGAAGGAAGTCATGTTAAATGGGAAAGACATGTTGTGAGAGGCGCCAGGTTATGAGAAGAGATCATGAGGGGAGCAAGAAGTGTATGACGAGGATAAGGAAGATATGAGGAAAATGAGGAGATCACGAGAAAAGCCACGGAGTCTTGAAAGGCAATCAGGTTATGAGGGAAGCAAAGAAGGCATGAGGAAAATGAGATTATAAGAAAAATGAAATTATGAGGAAAATTATATTATTTAAAAAATACAGATTGTAAGAGAAGTAAAGAGTACGAAAAAAAAAAAAACTAAGACGTTACGTGGGAAAGAAAATCATGAGGAAGTCAGGAAGTAATGAAAGAAGTCAGATTATGAGGGAAGGATACACAGTGGTCACCCTCACGCCCCTCACGACGCCTGCTGGAATGGAGGTAATGAACTGGAGTCCCCCACGCACGCCTCCTGGAAACTCAAGCAGGGAGGAAGCAGGAAGAGAGAAGCAGTGCAGAAAGGTGGCGGAAGCAAGGAAGGAAGGAAGACGCAAGAAGCAAGAAGTAGTGTTATTCTCCTTCTTTCTCTGCAATTCGAGTGTCGGGAAATGTAAGGAAGTCATAGATCCATTGAAACTATCTAAGTAGCATTTGAATTGAGTAAAATAGTTATTATCTTCTTTGTAAATTAACTATGTAACATTTGAATATTGTAAAATAGTTATCGTCTTCGTAAACTGACTAAAACTGTATAAAATAGATATTGTTTTTTTTATAAACTAACTACCATTTCAGGATCAAAAAATAGTTATCATCTTTGTAAACTAACCAAGATCTGAATATTGTTTTGTAGTATTTGTCTATTTTGTAAACTAACTAAAATCTGAAAATTGTATTATCTCCTTTGTAAACTAACCAAGATCTGAACATTATTTTGTATTATTTGTACACTTCGTAAACTAATTATAATCTGAAAACTGTAAAGTACTTATCGTCTTCTTTGTCAAGCTGCTAACATTTGAAAAGTATACTGTACTGATTATCTTCTTTGTAAACTAGTTAAAATCCGTATATTGCATTGTAGTAATTGTCTTTTTTTTAATAAATTAACTAACTAAAGAGAGACACACGCACTGGGAGACGAGTTTTCAAGGCAACAACGAGCAATAAATGTGCGGAGTTCCTTAAAATAAAAGGTTTAGGGTCACAACGTTGGCGAGGTCGGGGTAATAATGTGTTATGTAAATATATTACTTGTCTTCACGGAGTTTCCTGGAATAAACATCGAATAAGTAGGAAATAACAGTAAGTAGTGGCATTAGTGGTAGCAACGGCAGTAATTGTGTAGCAGTGGTGGTGGTGGTGGTAGAAGTTGTAGTTGTAGCTATATAAAATATAATAGTATACAATAATGGTTGTGGTGGCAGTGTTACTAGTAGTAGTAGTAGTAGTAGTATAGTAAAACCAGACTAATTTGGCGGTGTGGGTGAAGCTCTACCTCTTCTCCCAAAACAAAGCCAAGCGGGTTGTCTACCAAGGGATGCGTGGCAGGTGACCCCTATCAGGGTGAGGTCACCTGTGCCTCGCCGTTTGCGATGAGGTGATTTTTTTTTCATTATTAGTTTTTGTCGTTAAGTAGATTATATATTTGATACTTATATTCCCTCAAATTATCCGATAAGTATTATTAAATATAAAAAATTTGACCACCTTAAACCTGGTGAGAGTTAACAAACAGCAGCATGTCAGGGCGAGGTCACCGCCCTCGCCGGGCATGGGTCGGGCTGGGTGGGTGAATTTAACATTTTTTTTCATGAAGTAAATAACACACTTCCCATTTGTATTCCTTCAGATTACCTCCTAATTAGAGTTATACATAACATACGTCAACTTTAAACAACAAAAAAAAAAGAATTAATGAGAATAACATTTGCTTATGCCACGTTTCTTTACTGATGTACAGATATAATATATAATGGCTTTAATTTTTTTTTGTGGAATATCATTTCATGTGATAATTATACATTTTATTTCACCTTATTTCTAGCGCCTCTTAGATGTATCACAGAAGTTAATCAGCGCAGTTCTAGGAAAAGTGGCAGAGCTGTACCCACACCCTGACCTCACCCTAGCCACCAAAATTAGCTTGTTCTTCCTATAGTAGTAAGTAGTAGTAGTAGTATAATGTAGTATGCAGTTAGTGTTATTGCTGTTTATTGTGGTAGTGATGGTAATGGTAGTAGCAGCACCAGCACTACCCACCACCAGCAGTCATCATCAGTAATTACTCTGGCCTAGTGTTGCCTTATCATATCCCGAGTAATGAGAAGGGAAGGCCGGGGAATGACATCAGGCGGCGCAATATAATGCTCAAAGGGGAAAGAAAAAGTGAGAAAATTAAATCCACCAGACAAATTCGTGATAAAAGAACATTAATCAAACACAAGATAATTACAACTCTGCATGTAATTCCCTCCCCTCTCTCTCTCTCTCTCTCTCTCTCTCTCTCTCTCTCTCTCTCTCTCTCTCTCTCTCTCTCTCTCTCTCTCTCTCTCTCTCTCTCTCTCTCTAGGGTTGATCGACTGTTTGAATGTCTGATTACATATTTACTTTGTTTTATTTGTGTTTGTGTTTGTGTTTGTGTGTGTGTGTGTGTGTGTGTGTGTGTGTGTGTGTGTGTGTGTGTGTGTGTGTGTGTGTGTGTAATTCATGTTGTATTTTTAGAAACGAGGAGGTTACTGAGAGGACAAAAACATGATGGAAGGAGAGAGAGAGAGAGAGAGAGAGAGAGAGAGAGAGAGAGAGAGAGAGAGAGAGAGAGAGAGAGAGAGAGAGAGAGAGAGAGAGAGAGAGAGAGAGAGAGAGAGAGAGAGAGTGTGTGAAGAGCAAACAAACGAAGGAAAACACGTAACAAAATAATCGTACACAAACAGGGCGAAACAAATATAAAAATAAAGAAAAAAAAATCATATTGTAATCAAGGCTGAAAAGATAAAAAAGAGAGAAAAAATGTGTAGTATAAATCTCTCTCTCTCTCTCTCTCTCTCTCTCTCTCTCTCTCTCTCTCTCTCTCTCTCTCTCTCTCTCTCTCTCTCTCTCTGAACTTAACCAGACGAGTGTTGCTTCTCCTCTCCTCCTCTCCCATTTCCTCTCCCTCTCTCCCCCTTCTCTCTTTCCTCTCCCTTCCCTTATCGTCTGACAACCAAATACGGAGCCGTCCCTTCCTCTCCCTCGCTGCCGGGAGAAGGAGAGGGAGAGGAGAGAGGGAGAAGGGAGAGAGAGAGAGATGGTGGCAGAGGAGGGGGAGAGAGTGAGGGTGGAAGAGATGGGGCTGTCACTGAAGAGCCCTTGTTACCTCCTCTCTCTCTCTCTCTCTCTCTCTCTCTCTCTCTCTCTCTCTCTCTCTCTCTCTCTCTCTCTCTCTCTCTCTCTCTCTCTCTCAAGGCAATTTTCATCCATCCCCTGAAATCACGAGCTTTTTTTTCTCCTATTTCTTTTCCTTTATTGACATTTTTCTCTTCTTGATTTTATGGAGGAATAAAAAAAATCAGTCCACCGTTTCGCTTTGGATTTATAACTAAAATTTCACGGATCGGTGGATGAGGAAAATAAACAAAAGAATAAATAAAAAGATAGAGAGCTTCTTGTGTGTGTGTGTGTGTGTGTGTGTGTGTGTGTGTGTGTGTGTGTGTGTGTGTGTGTGTGTGTGTGTGTGTGTGTGTGTGTGTGTGTGTGTGTGTGTGTGTGTGTGTGTGTGTGTGTGTGTGTGTGTGTGTGTTACTGAATTGCTTGCTATACTAAAAAGACAAGGAGGACGAGAGAGGTAGGAAGAGTGGAGAGGAAGGAAATGTGTGTGTGTGTGTGTGTGTGTGTGTGTGTGTGTGTGTGTGTGTGTGTGTGTGTGTGTGTGTGTGTGTGTGTGTGTGTGTGTGTGTGTGTGTGTGTGTGTGTGTGTGTGTGTGTGTGTGTGTGTGTGTGTGTGTGTGTGTGTGTGTGTTGACAGGACTGTTTGGCTGGCTGGCTGCACAAGTGGAGAAGCTAATTGAAAACCTGTCAGGGGCCGCCAGGTGGAACAATCTACAGATGCACGCGTGGTGTTCTTCAGGGTTACCTCTTGTCCCGCTGCTGCTTCCTTCACTTTCACCAGGTTTTATGGCCACACTCATTCCACCGCGATCTGCTGGCTCACTCCTCCCAAACACAACCAATATTCTCTCTCTCCCGTTTTCTTTCTTTACTTATACAAGAGGATCCCCTGCCAAAGGTAACAAAAGGCCGAGGAAAAAAAGTCCCACTGAAGGTTTTTGAGTGTATTAGTTTCGTTTTTACGTATTTTTTGAGTGAGTGAGCTGGATCAAGGGCACAGAATCTCGGAAATGCGTGTCATATGTTCCACTCCCTCCCATTAAAGGTAAAATACAGAAGAGGTTTAAAAAATAGGGATGATTCATTAGTCGCTCTCTGCTTCATTTGTATTCAACTCGGTGTTCAAAAGTGCGTGGGATATTTTGTGTTGGTTTTGAGTTACGTTGATATTCGTACTACGTGTTATCATTATTATTACTGTTTATTTTTATTCTCTTCTACGTCTCATGTTTACTACTTACTGGTCATTTCTTTTTTTTTTTTTCATGCGATTTACTTCCAACAACTTTTTTGTTTTCCTGTATTTGATTTTCACGTGTTTCCGAAGTTGTCTTTCAATAATTTTCTTCCATACATTCTCTCTCTCTCTCTCTCTCTCTCTCTCTCTCTCTCTCTCTCTCTCTCTCTCTCTCTCTCTCTCTCTCTCTCTCTCTCTCTCTCTCTCTCTCACGCAAATATGTCACCAACAGAAACATATAAACAAAAATTCCACCAGCATTATTTTTCCCTTCATTACACCACAGCTACAAACAATCCCTCCCTCTCTCTCTCTCTTTCTACCTTTCCCTCTCTCTCTCCCCCCGGCACACAGACACACACACACACACCTAACCACACACAAAAGAGAGCACGTAACACCTCTTCCCCTCATTCTTCCCTCCCCTCACACGTCCTTCACCAAAACCTCAGTCAGTTAGCGCCGCAACCTCCTGGTCTTTCCCTAGCTAGACAAGGCACGGGCGGGAGACGGGGGCTTAAAATTTTCAGAGCCACCAACAAAAATAATTTGAAAACCCTCCCTTTCTCTATTCCGGCGCCACGAGCTTGAAAAGGAGTCTGTATGTCCTTTGTACTCCCCTCCCCTTTTTTCTGTAATGGAAGACGAGGCAGGGACGGGAGAGAGGATGAGAGACGGGGAGAGAGGGAGAGTGGGTGTGGAAAGAACAGGGGAAAACGAGGAAGGGAATGAGGAGGAGGAAGGGAGAGAAGGAGAGGAAGGTGTAGAGGGAATGAGAGGGATGATGAAGAAAAATGAAGGATAGAGAACAGATTGCTTCTTTGACTACTATATATATGTTTTTTTTTTCTATATTCTGAATGTTTTTTTCTGCGCGAGTCTGTCAGAGAGAGAGAGAGAGAGAGAGAGAGAGAGAGAGAGAGAGAGAGAGAGAGAGAGAGAGAGAGAGAGAGAGAGAGAGAGAGAGAGAGAGAGAGAGAGAGAGAGAGAGAGAGAGAGAGAGAGAGAGAGAGAGAGACGGACGGACAGACAGACAGACACACAGAGAGACAGACAGACAAAAAATACGGACAGACAGACAGATACAGATACACACAGACAGAAAAAGAAACAAAGACAGACAAAAGAGAAGCAAATTCGAGTGAGAAAGTTAATTGAGTAATAATTAAATGTGTCAGGGGAACTAAAAAGAATTTAGATTATAATACACCTGAATAAGACTCAAGTTTTTAAAAGGGAAAAAGGAAACAAGACGAGAGCTCATGCTGATGCCTGGTAAATATTAATGCGAAGAGAAAGAAGACGAGAGGAGAGGACAATATAAAAAAAAAAATACTGATATAAACTTAAACGAAAAAGAAAATAAGAAGGAATGTAGAACTAAGAGGTAAGTATAGATAAGAAAAGAAAGAAAGCGAGACGAAAGGAGAGGAGAGAGAAGAAGCAGGTGAAAGAAATAGCAGTGACGCATGTTTAAGTAAAAGAAACAGAAGAAAAGGAAGGAATGATGATGATGATGATGATGATGATGATGATAAGAAGAAGAAGAAGAAAAGGAAAAGAAAAGAAAGGAAGAAAAAAATAAGAATAAAAATAATAAAAACACAACCACTACCAAGAGCAAGAAGAAGAAGAAGAAGAATATTAACCGAAAGACAAAATGAGAAGGAATATATATAAAAGGGAAGGAGCAAATAGGGAAGGAGGAATCAAGCTGCATGAAGAACTAAATGGAAAGCAAAGGAGTAGATACAGTCATGCATATTGAAGAGACACAGGCAAGAAGCTCCCAGGTTTGACGTCACTGTCTGAATAGATTAGATTAATGCACTCTCTCTCTCTCTCTCTCTCTCTCTCTCTCTCTCTCTCTCTCTCTCTCTCTCTCTCTC
This sequence comes from Scylla paramamosain, assembly GCF_035594125.1. Classification (NCBI taxonomy): domain Eukaryota; kingdom Metazoa; phylum Arthropoda; class Malacostraca; order Decapoda; family Portunidae; genus Scylla; species Scylla paramamosain. The sequence goes on along the minus strand of NC_087172.1, from coordinate 5,733,332 downwards.
TCTCTCTCTCTCTCAAATTTCCGTGTGGCTTCCTTCATCCTTTAATATCTCTCTCTCTCTCTCTCTCTCTCTCTCTCTCTCTCTCTCTCTCTCTCTCTCTCTCTCTCTCTCTCTCTCTCTCTCTCTCGACGCGAGGGTGAGAAAATATTCACCTTGGATATCACTGAATAGAGAAGAAGAGCAGGAGGAGGAGGAGGAGGAGGAGGAGGAGGAGGAGGAGGAGGAGGAGGAGGAAGAGGAGGAGGAGAAGGAGAAATAGGAGAAGGAAAAGAAGAGGACCAGAAAGGTGAGGAGGAAAATGTGGAGGCATCGTTAATGAATAAAAGAAAAATGCTGGGAATACAAAAAGATGCAAAGAGAAATATGTAGAATATAAGTCTATCTATCTATCTGTCTGTCTATTTCCGTCTGTTTGTTTATCTATTTGCATTTTTCATTTATATCTTTTTCTTTCTTCCTATTTATTTACTTATCTATCTATCTATCTATCTATCTATCTATCTTTCTATATAAATGTCTACCTATCTACCTGTTTCTCAGTTTATCTATCTATCTATCTGTCTGCCTGTCTATCTATTTATTTAACCTAACGTATTTTATTTATCCATTTCACTATACTTTCTCATAACATTTTAACGACCACAACATAATTTCTACACAAAATTATTATAAAACAATTCGCATCAAACACTCCCTGCATCGTTGAGTGAAGCCAAACACAGCACATCCTAACTCTGTACAAAACACTCTCTCTCTCTCTCTCTCTCTCTCTCTCTCTCTCTCTCTCTCTCTCTCTCTCTCTCTCTCTCTCTCTCTCTCTCTCTCTCTCTCTCTCTCTCTCTCTCTCTCTCTCTCATCAAAACACAAACAGCAGGTTCACGTCGCCACTTCAGGCTTGTGTTTGGTGAGTTTTGTACCGTGTGGTGTGTGTGTGTGTGTGTGTGTGTGTGTGTGTGTGTGTGTGTGTGTGTGTGTGTGTGTGTGTGTGTGTGTGTGTGTGTGTGTGTGTGTGTGTGTGTGTGTGTGTGTGTGTGTGTGTGTGTGTGGCAAAACCTCCGTGGCTTTTGTTGTAATTTGACAGATGTGTTTATAAGCCAAGTAAAGTGTAGAGTTGTGTTGTGTTGTGTTGTGTTTCTCTCTCTCTCTCTCTCTCTCTCTCTCTCTCTCTCTCTCTCTCTCTCTCTCTCTCTCTCTCTCTCTCTCTTCTGCAAATGATATTTATTTTTTTTCTTGTTTTACTTCTTTACCTTATGTCTTCTCCATCTTTCTTTCTTTTCTTCTTGATCTCTTTTTTTATTCCTCTCCTTCCTTTCTCATCTTTTCTCTTCATTTTTTTGCTTCATAATTTCTTTCCTCTCTCTTCTGTCTTTTTTGCTCCTTTTCTCTTTTTTTTCCTTTTCTTAACACCCTTCTTCCCTTTCTATCTTTTCCATCATCATCTTTCCCTCAGTATTTTTTTTTTCTCAACACTTCCCTCTCCTCCATCTTCCTCTTCTCTTCTGCTTCTTTTTTTCTTTATTTCGTCTAATTTCCTTTACTTCGTCTTCTTCTTCCATCTTCTTTATCCTTCCTCTTCTCTCTGTTTTTCTTTACTTCATCTCCTTCCCCCTTTTGTCTTCCCACTCTTATCTTCTCCCCTCAATCCTCCTCCCGCTCCTTCCATTCTTGTCCTTTCTCCCATTTTATTCTTATTTGATCTTTCACCTTTTCCTCGAGTTTCTTTCTTCATTTATGCCTTCCATCTATTTCTGAACACTTTCCACCCACCTCTCTCTCTCTCTCTCTCTCTCTCTCTCTCTCTCTCTCTCTCTCTCTCTCTCTCTCTCTCTCTCTCTCTCTAGAAACTTACTTTATCCTACCATCAACAGACTTAAGATAACCTCATGATTCATTGTATCCCTCTTGTCTTGGCTATCTACAATACGTTGCTGTGGTTCTGTCACTTTTCTTTAAATTGGAAAGACAAAAAAAATTCTTAGCTTTTTGCGTACGGTAAAGGACAAGTGAAAAGAAAAAAAAAGTATGAACATGAAATAGCAGCAAATACAGTCAGTAGTAGTGTTTTAAAACGAAATAAGCGACAAAAAAAAAAAAGTGGACCTGACCGGAACACATGTGGCGGAAGAAACAAGACGTAGCCGCTGATAACAAGAACAATGGAGTGGCAGGTAGTCCACCGAGGAAGAAAAACAAGAACAAGAACAAGAAAAGAAAAAGAAAGAAAAAAAAAGAAAGGAAAGAAAGAAGAAGCAGAAGCAGAAGAAGAAGAAGAAGAAGAAGAAGAAAAAGAAGAAGAAGAAGAAGAAGAAGGCAAAATTGACAAAGAATCGTATCGTAAAAGTTTCGTCGTCTCATCTCAACCACTTTCAACAGAGCCTCGCGGAAGTTAGCAGGATTTACGAAGCTGTTTTCGTGGTTCTGCTGACGATCTATCAAACACTCTGCATCGCCAACAGGAAGAAAAAGACCCTTGAGAACACGACTTATCATCTTTGTGGCCTTGGAAAAGAGTGTTGGTGAGAGAACGAAGCATTTAACACTCTGACTATTTAAAGGAACGTGACTCTTGTTAGAAATGAGTAATTAGACGATTTTGCTCAGAACAAGAAATAAAGACCACGGCAACATTGGCTTTATCTGAGAAACAAGACAATTTTACTCGACAGAAGAAAAAATAAAGCCACATTATGTACTGACACTTGCTTTACCTGAGTTGCTGGGCGATTCTACTCAACAGAAGAAAAGTGAAGCCACATTAACATTTGCTTTATCTGAGTAACTGGACAATTTCATTCAACAGAGCACGGAAGTAATGCTGCTAACAGTTGCTTTATTTCAGTAACTAGACTAATTCACTCAACGAAAGAAGAAAAAAAAACACATTAAAACTTGCTTTATCTGAGAAACTAGTAATTTTTAAGTGACGAGAGAATTATAAGTAACAATATGACTGATAGCAATCTTGACTAACAAATTAAGTAACGAGACAATTTTAATTAAGCAATAAAAAAAAAAAAACCTTCCCTCACATCACTTCCTTAACCATTCAATCACACTTTTCCTGTCCGTCTTTCAAAACTCCAATTAAATCTTGCACATCGTTTTACTAAGCTTGAGGGAACGGGGCACAACAGTCAGAGGATCAAGGATACAGGCTAAAAATCAAAGACTGAAGTAAGACATTATATTACAAAACGCTATTGTATCATTGGCATTTCTCTCGGATCTTTTCTAGTTTTTATTTATTTATTTTTTTTTTTTTTTTGTCAGAGCAGCACTACGAGGGAACATTTTTTCTTTTACGATGTTTTGCAATAGACGAAGAACCAATAGGGATGAAAGGAAAAGATTAGTGGGAATCCCTTGCTAATCCTGACGGCCAGATACAGATTGCAAAGAGAGAGAGAGAGAGAGAGAGAGAGAGAGAGAGAGAGAGAGAGAGAGAGAGAGAGAGAGAGAGAGAGAGAGAGAGAGAGAGAGAGAGAGAGAGAGAGAGATAACGAGGGTCAATACTGGAGTGTCAGAGTTAATAGCAGTGCAGAGTGACAGAAGGAGCGACACTGCAGCGTTGGAGGATGAGAGAGAGAGAGAGAGAGAGAGAGAGAGAGAGAGAGAGAGAGAGAGAGAGAGAGAGAGAGAGAGAGAGAGAGAGAGAGAGAGAGAGAGAGAGAGAGAGAGAGAGAGAGAGAGAGAGAGAGAGAGAGAGAGTTTAAAGTCGCTAGCTGAATAACAAAAAGCTCAGGAAGTAAAACAAAAACCGGCAAAAGTCATGAAAGAAACGCTTGGAGAGACGGAGAGGAGAGAAAGCTAGGACCTGGAGAGACTGTGGGAGGACCTGGAGAGACTGAGAAGACCTAGAGACATCGGAAGACCTGGAAAGACTTGGAGGAGAGAACTGGAGGATCTGGGACCTGGAGAGACTGGGAGGAAGGACTGGGAGGAGTGACTGGGAGGAGGCGTGGAGAGACTTGAAAGACCTGGAGAGAGGTCCTTTGGGGACTGTGGAGGCCTGGAGAGACTGGGAGGAGAGACTAAGGTGTCCTGGAGAGACTGGAAGAGATTAGAAAGACTTGAAAAGACTGTGGAAACCGGAGAGACAGTGGAACCTGGAGAAACTGGGAGGACGTTGAGAGAGACAGGGGAGACCTTGGTGGGAGACCTCGTTGGGGACTCGTGGCCTAATCAATTAATGGGAGACAGTGAGATAAAAGTAATCATCTAATAATGGTAATGGCAGAGCTTAACGAGAGAGAGAGAGAGAGAGAGAGAGAGAGAGAGAGAGAGAGAGAGAGAGAGAGAGAGAGAGAGAGAGAGAGAGAGAGAGAGAGAGAGAGAGAGAGAGAGAGAGAGAGAGATCCTTCTACTTCTTTTTTTCATTTTCACCGTCACGGACCAATATTGTTTCCACCTTTGTTATTGTGAAAAAGTTGTTGCATTTATTGAGAAATGGGATTGTTGTTGCATTGTGTGACATGGGTACTGTATTTTTTTTTTTTTTTCGTTTTTTCTCTGTGCTTCTTATTTTGCGGTTTTTAAAATGAAGGGTTGTTGTGAAGCTTCTAATGTATTGGTATTGTAATTTGGATTAAAAAAAGTATTATCATGTATATATTAAGCAGAAAAGTACCTGTGGTCAATGAGAACTATCTATCTATTTATCTATCTTAGTCTTTTTCTTCCTTCATTTATTTATTCATTTATCCTCCTAACTCTTTTTTCTCCTTGTAATAATATATTTCCTAACTTTTACACATTCTCTCTCTCTCTCTCTCTCTCTCTCTCTCTCTCTCTCTCTCTCTCTCTCTCTCTCTCTCTCACCCCTTATCTTATTGCATCTCTCCCTCCTTACCTGTCAGAGCCTCTCTTTCTCTCCCTTCTTCCTCAAATTCCTCTCTTCTTTCATCTCCTTTTCCTTCACATTCTCCTGTCTTCGTAACAGTCACCTCTCACCCCTCACGGTCTTTCACCTCTTTCATCTCTTATCTCACACTTCTCTCTCTCTCTCTCTCTCTCTCTCTCTCTCTCTCTCTCTCTCTCTCTCTCTCTCTCTCTCTCTCTCTCTCTCTGATCCTCGCATTTCACTCTATTTTCTCATATCTAAGATTCAAATTACGTGCAATTAAGAGCAATGTATCATTCACATCTCTCTCTCTCTCTCTCTCTCTCTCTCTCTCTCTCTCTCTCTCTCTCTCTCTCTCTCTCTCTCTCTCTCTCTCTCTCTCTCTCTCTCTCTCTCTCTCTCTCTCTCTCTCTCTCTTGGTTTCATTGCCCAGTGCGTTTTATGTTGCCTTTGTTCCTCCCCACACACACACACACACACACACACACACACACACCACCCTCACTCCACCACTGTACCGTACATTTATTTCCATTGTTACTCGCTTTATTTAGTCACATATCCCCTCTACCCCGGTCTCTCTCTCTCTCTCTCTCTCTCTCTCTCTCTCTCTCTCTCTCTCTCTCTCTCTCTCTCTCTCTCTCTCTCTCTCTCTCTCTCTCTCTCCCCCTCTCTCTCTTTGTATGAATATAAACAACTGCACGTGTTTATGAAATAGCAAGGGATGAAAAAACTGGGATTGGGAGCAGAGAAAACGTGTGGATTGTATGTTTGAGTGAGATAGAAAAGGGGAGGGGAGAAAGGGTCAAGGGGGAAAGGATGAGTGAGAACTGGGATAGCAAGTCGTGAGTGAGAATGAAAGGGGAGAAAAGGGGAAAGTGGGATAGTAAGGGATGAGTGAAATATAGAAAAGGGGGAGGAAAATAAAAGTGTTAGAGGAACGGGGTGAGTGGGAAGGGGGGATGGTAAAGGCTAAGAAGAAAGACGAGAATAAAAAAACGTAAAGGGAAGGGAATAAATGGGATCTGGAAATGGCAAAGGGTTGAGTTTGGAATGTGGGGAGAAAGGGTCAAGGGAAGATATGAGGAGGTTTGAAAAAGGGATGGGTGAGAACGGGGAGATGGGGGAGAAAATGAAGATTGAAGGAAGGGAGGGAGGGGAAATTGGGAATGGGATTAGAGATGGGGTGAGTTAGAACGAAAGAGAAGAAAAAAAAAGTATTTGGAGAAGGGGTATGAGGGAGATAAGGGGAAATTTGGGATAGATAGAGTTGAGTAAGATAGAAAGAAGAAAAAAGATGATTTGGATAATGAAAAAAAAGTGAAAATTAGTAAATGGGAAAAATTAAAGTTAAGTGAGAAAATAGCGAGGCAAAAGGAAGTGTAAACTAATAGGGAAAAGGAAAAAAAGGAAAAGAAGCGTACAGGAAGAAAAAGAGTTAAGTGAACAATTAAAAAGGAAAAAAAAGGATAAGGAGAGCAATGAAATATAAAAAAAAGTGACAAAAATTACCTGAAAAGAGAAACGAGAAAGGAATCAGTAATAGGAAATAAAACAAAGAGAAAACAAAAGAGAAATAACTGAGAAAACCTACAAAAACCAAGAAAAAAGACGAAAAGGAAAAATAAAATAAACAAATGAAGAGAGATGGCCAGGAATAAGAAAGAAAGTAAGACAAAGAAAGAGAGAGATAGAAAGACAGTGAGTGAGTGTGTGTGTGTGCGTGTATGTGTGACCCTGGTACTCAGAAATGGCACGGTTTAAAGGGATCTGAATTCATTGTGAGGTACTGAGAGGAGGAACACAGAGGAGGAATAGAGACAAAGGGGTGGTGGGGAGCTATATATAGGAGAGCTGCATGGGAACAGTATGCAGTGAAATATTCCAAGCCGGCTGGGGGAAAGAGCTTAGGGATTGCAGGGAGGGTGTATCGTCCCGCAGAGTGTCATGGAAGGGAGGGGTGAAAAGTTACGGTGCATGTACTGGATAGGGTGACTACAGGGACAGGGGCGTGGAAGGGGATTAAGCAGGGGGATTACATGTAGCAGGAGTCTAAGTAGAAAGAGAAGGGGTTTCAAAGTAGGAAAGTAAATAGGAGGAGGAGGAAACTAATCAGGAAAAGGGAAAAGAGGAGGTAAAATAGAAGGGGAAGAGGAAAAGCAGAAAAGGGAAAAAGGTGTTGCCAGGAAGTTATTTCAAAGAAGAAGGACGAATAGAAAGAAAAACTGATAAAATAGGTAAGAGGAAAAAGGGTTAGGCAGGTGGGTATTTGAAAACAGAAGGACAATTAGAAGGGAATAATGGTAAGCAGACAGATAATTCAAAGCACAAGAAAAAAATAGAAAGGGAAAAAATGAATAAGCAGGAAACTGGAAAAGGATTAAACATGGAGGGGAGAAGAGTAAGCAGACTGACCAAACAGAAGGGAGTAAAAAGGTAATCAAGAAATGAGAAAAGGATTAAGCAGAGAAAAAATCAAACCAAACCAGGTAAGGTGAAAATAAATACAAAAAAGCCAATTTAAAGCAGGAAGAAGAGAAAACAAGCAGGGGCAACTCAAAATAAGACAAACAAATACAAGGAAGGAAATAATCCAAAACAAGACAAGCAGTAGTAGAGGAAAACGATTAGCAGGAATGAAGCACAGGAGGGGATAAGCAGGGATGGTTAATTGAAGACAAGGGCAGGTAAACTAGGAAAACAATTAGCAAGGAGGCCATTTAAAGCAGGGAGCAGGTAGCAGGTAAACACGAAGGGGGGTAAAAAGTAACGAGGAGTAAGGAAGGCAACAGCACAGGTGAGTCTGAATGCAGGGAATGACTTAGGTAAACACGAGACCCAACGTATAAATTAGTGAGGAAATACCAGGGGAAAATTTTGAGATACACGAGGCAATGTTTGGAATAATTTGGTAAAGAGAATAAAGGGTGAAGGGAGCAGGACAGGCAGGGATGAGGGGTGTAGGAAAGGGGTGAAGGGTGCACAGAGAGGGGTGAGAGGAGCAGGGCAGGGATGAGGGTGTGGGATAGACAGGGGGGAGGTGCAGGACGACGCTTAGGGATGAAACACGAAAAATTATGCAAACTGACAGGAGCTAATGAGACGAGAGAAGTGTCAAGGCTTTTCTTAAACTAAATTATGAAAGTCTTTTATTTTTTTTTACTTTTTTTTATCTTCGCTTATAGATGCATTTTTTTTTTAAGGGAGAGGCAGCAGCATATTGAGCTGGCTTTCGTTTTATTCATTTGTTTTATTTACTTTTTTTTTGTGTGTGTGTGTGTTCTCGACAAGACTTAATGAAACGAAATATAAAGAAAAAAAGATATATGTAAATAAAAATATGTAAAAAAAAAATAAATAAATAATTGTTAATTAGAATAAAGATTTGAAACACACGAGAGGAAAAAAAAAACACATTAATAAAGGAAAAAAACAAAAGATAGAAACTTAAGAAAAAAAAAACTACGAAATATGGTAAGAAAATCAGACAAAAAATTAAATAAATAAACAATGAAAGAACAAAGCACAAAATCTAGAACACAAAACAAAAGAAGAACAAACAGATTAGCTTGAAAAACGAAACAAGGAAATACGACTACCTATATATATTAAAATCTAAGAGGAAAAAAAACGACATGACGAAAGGAAAAAGGGGAAAAAAATCACCGTTACAAGCGTAGTGGAAATTCTGTGAGGACAAAGGAGTAAAGAGGAGAGGAGGGGAAGAGGGAAGGAGGAAAAGAGGGGAAGAATGGGTTAGATGGAGGGGAGGGGGAAGAGGGAAAGATTGGAGGAGGGGGGAAAACAAGAGGAGGAGAGAGAACAGGGGAGAAGGGGAAGAGTCTGTAAGATAGGAGGGGAAAAGGGGAATGTTCTGCTTCCTACGTCAAGGCGGAGGGGAAATAGAAGATGAAAGGGCGCAGGGAAGAGGCGGGACGAAGATAAAGAGGGGAAAGAGGACACTGCGGCGCCATCAAGAGGAATTACAACAAAACTAAAGTGCCCCTAAGCCTTACAAAGAAGACCCTTAGTACGCTGTATCAAAGGTTTATCTCTCCCTCTCCCTCTCCCTCTCTCTTTCTCTCTCTCTCTTACTGATATAAGTTTGTATAAATATAGAGTCTTTTACAGGTTAAGGGGAGTACGATAAGTATTTCCTATTATAAAAACTATACTAACATTTTAAAACAATCTCTCTCTCTCTCTCTCTCTCTCTCTCTCTCTCTCTCTCTCTCTCTCTCTCTCTCTCTCTCTCTCTCTCTCTCTATTATTTATACAAAAATACATCATACGTGTTTACAGAGTTGCTGTACATATACTTTACATATTTAATACAACAAATTAGGCTAAAGAAGTCACTGTTAATGCCTTCTATCTGAAAGCCTCTCTCTGTCCTGTCAGTAACAGCCACACATTCACTGCAGTCTTGAACTGCTGCCTGGTCCAGCCCTCAACACTTGGCTGCACTGTAACAAACGCGTTCCACCAGCCGATGTATGTGTTCAGAAATTGTCTTTGCTGGTGCCACGCTCTGCACCTGGGCTGGAGCAGCTCCCCAGGGGTGCGTGTGACAGCTCTGGTGGTGACTTCGGCATGTCGGGCAGGCTGCCAGAGAGCCTGCAGGTGCGTCACCCGTTGCTGTTGCACCTTGAACATGACGATGAGGCCCGCCACGTCTCGCCGGTGCTAGAGGGTGTGCAGTGCAGGCTGAAGGCCGAGCTCACTGTTCCTGAACTTTCTCTCTCTCTCTCTCTCTCTCTCTCTCTCTCTCTCTCTCTCTCTCTCTCTCTCTCTCTCTCTCTCTCTCTCTGTCGGGTTCCTCAATAAAATATAACGTTTCTCTATATCAAAGGTGGAGAAACAGTCATACGTGTACAGTGAATGACAGTTAAAACGATAAGTACTGGAAGGTAAGTCTTTCATTCTCTCTCTCTCTCTCTCTCTCTCTCTCTCTCTCTCTCTCTCTCTCTCTCTCTCTCTCTCTCTCTCTCTCTCTCTCTCTCTCTCTCTCTCTCTCTCTCTCTCTCTCTCTCTCAATCATACACCCAATACCTCCCAAACCTTGCTGTAATCCCTCCACTCCTCCAGGTCAGTGTAGGCAACACTCGGGTCTCTGTGTGCAATTATTGTTTATCGATGCAACACAGTCTCCTCTCTTCCGAACCCTCAACTCCTCACAAGATTCAGGTCCCTCGTTGTATCGTTTCTTGTTCTTCTCTTCTCTTCCCCTCCTTTTTTTTTCTTTTCCCTCTCTCTTTTTTTCTGTTTTCAATCCTGTTTATTTATTTACTTTTTTTTTACTTCTGTTCTCAGTTATATGATGTTCAAGTGTCTGGTGCTTCTGATGGCAATGTGTTCTCTTTTTTCCTCTCTTCATTCTTTTACTTTTTCTCTTTCTCCTTTTCTCTTTCCCCTTCTTTTCCCTCTTTGCCTTCTCTTCTATTTCCAATCATGTAAAATCCAGGTATCTACTGCTACTGATGATAATATATTCTCTTTCTTTTCTTTCTTCTCTTTACTCCGCTCCGCTTCTCTTCTTTTCTTCTTCTCTTCTCTTCCTCTCTTCTATATCCTACCCTTAACTTTTCTCCAAGATTTAGGTGTCCGGAGTTCCTGATGGCAATGTATTCTCCTTCTTAACTTCTTATTTTCTCACTCTTCTTTTCCTCTTCTCCTTTTCTGTCAAACCCTCAACTTCTCTTCCCTCTTGCTTTCTTTTTTCCAGTCATCAACTTGTCACTAAAATTCAAGTTTTCTTTCCCCTCTACTCTTTTCTTTCCCCTTCAACTCCTCTCTTCCGTCTGCTCTTTTCCTTCCTCTCTGTTTTTCTATTCTTTTGCTTCTCTTCTCTTTCCCTCTTCTCTTCTCTTCCCTTGCTCCTCTTCTCTTCCTCCTCTACTCTTTTCTTTTGTTTTCTTCTCTTAGTTTCTCCTCTCCAAGATCCAAGTGCCTGGCGCAACTGACGGCAATCTCTTCCTTGTCTCCTCTTATCGCAACCTTCATCAACAAACTGTCGAAGTATTTTTCCTATTTTCCAGAAATAAAGCTGTCATTTTTTTTTTTCCGACTGTCATATTGAAGCAGAAAAGTTGATGAGTTTTTGACGGTCCCTTTGCACGACAGAATCAACTGTACGTAAACAAGATGAGTATTTTTTTTTTTTCTACTTTACCAATAAAAACCCTCGTATTTTTCTTTTCGGTCGTCATGTCAGAGACAGGAAAGTTAAGGTGAATATTTGATTATTCACTTCTCTGACATGACAGAATTAATTATATATAAACAAAATGGCTAAGTATTTTTTTTCTATATTTCCGAAATAAAAGTCAAAATTTTACGAGTTGTCATATTAAAGGCAGAAAAGTTCATGAATTTTCGGCCGTTCACTTCCCTGACATGACGGATTTAACTATATATATAATCTAAGTACATTTTTTCCTACTTTACCAAAATATAAACTTTATTTTTTTTTATATTTTTTTCTTACCAAAGGCAGGAAAACTGAGGTGAATTTAACTTCCCTGACATGACAGAGTTAACTGTGTTGTACAGATTTGGACAAGTGAGTGGGAGTGTGGTGACGGAACACACACACACACACTGAGGGGAACAGGTGTCAAAGCGTTAGAGAAATAAAGTTCTGTTATATCCTGTGTTTCATCACCACCACTATCCCAGAGTTAAATGTACATACGTAAATTACCTAAATACTTTTCTCATTTTTCACGAAATAAATCGTCTCACCTTTTTTCCACTTTTAAAGACAGAAAGGCTGAGATGAATATTTAACCACTTAACAGCCTTGACATGACATTTAACATTACATAAACAAATTACCTAAGTAATTTTCTCATACTTTCACATAATAAATCGTCTTACCTTTTTTTTCACTTTTAAAGACAGAAAAGTTGGAATGAATATCTAACCACTAACAACCTTGACACGACAAAGTTAACAATACATAAACAAACTAAGTATTTTTTCCTACTTTCCTGGAATAATGGTCTCACTTTCCTCCAGTTTTCAAAGTCAGAAAAGTTTGGTGTGAATCTTTGACCAGTGACGCCCGTAACATGACTGAGTTAACTTCAATACATAATTAAGATGCGCCGCGTGATGAATGGACACATCAAAACGTTAGTTCCAGAAACCACCGTGAAATGAATCGAGGGCTTTGTTTTCGTGGGTTGCGATTTCATGTTGACGAGTCCAACTACACGGCCCAGAAGAGCAAGAAAACAACTACACGGCCCAGAAGAGTAAGGAAACACACAAAAAACGCACGTTCAAAATATTTACGAGTGTTACTATCTTCCTGATGTGTTCATTTATATTTTCACTGCGGTATGCACTAATTCAAACCACTAAAAGCAATAAATGGTGTCTTTATAATCAGCTACAAGAAAGAAAAGGCATAAAAAAAGAATACATTTTGCAATTTCTAGCTAGTAAAATGTTTGCAGGAGATTGTAAAACAAGAAAAGATGTCTCAGGGTGGTTAGTGATTAAAGAAACACGTGCCAAATAACAACGAAAGGGTTAAAAAGTGCAGGTAAGATAACAAAAGATAAAGAAGACACTAATTGAAACCTTGATCAAAATATATTTATGAGATTTACGGTTACATGTGTTAAGGAGTCCAGCTAAAGGGCAGAAAAAAAGTAAATAATATGAATAAAATACCACTCATGAAACCACTCCCAAAAAAGAAGCAGCAAGAAAGAAATCCAACTGCGAGTATCGTTTCCCAGGTGTCTTCATGTAGCTCAAGTCAAAGGAAGGAGAGAAAAACAGTAACAGGATGAGCCACGTACTCGTAAAAAGCCACTCCCAAAAAAACAGAAGCTACAGGAAAGTAATGAAAGCAGCTGGAGAGTATCGTTTCTCAGGTGTCTCCATGTAGCTCAAGTCACCGGAAGGAGAGAGTAAAAGTAACATGGACGGAGCTTTTCTTTTCCTCTTCCTCCAATACAAGTTATATCCCAAAGTTAGATGAAGTTCTGACGTGGAGTGCGAAATGTGCTCTTTTTAGCGTTGTCATGACTACAGCACATCTAAGTTTTCTGTGGTACGGTTCCATTGCGGCCTTCCATGTCCCTCCCACGCCCCTGGGCAGAGGTACTTCTCCCATTACAAGTGACAGGAGTGCCAGGATCTGAGGGGTCACTTTCTGGTTCTCCACTGAATGACTTGTGCCTCTAGATTACATGTCTCTTGTTTAGGCGCAGTTTATTTATCTATTTATTTATTTATTTATTTTTTAATGATAAGGAGGTACAAACTTTGATATATTTTTTTAAAGCATGGAACATAAGGAAAGCTGCAAGAAGCTATCAGTCTTGCACGTGCCAGTCTCTGCATAAAACATATCTATCTACCCATAAATTTAACTTAACTTATTCTAAAGCTTCTTACTGATTCGCCGCTAATGTCTGGTTATTGAGTCTATTCCATTCATCTACGAATTTACTTAAGAATCTATGTATTCCCATCTCTTTCTTAAATCTAACTTTTATCATATTTGTACTCGAATCTCTATTAATTATCCCTATTAATTGTTCATGGTGAACAGATACGAACTGTAGCATATTTTCTGTCTTTACTCACACCATGGAAAAATTCTAGCCCAGCTCAGTATATTGCAAATACGAACCCGTCACATACACACTCAAACTGACGACAAGCCTCCACCAACGGGATGAACCTCACAATCTCTCGGGACTCAACCTTGACACTTGTGACGTGGAGGCAATAAAAAAAAGTATCTAGCAATTTTCCTCGCCATTCTTTCCCTATTTTTCCACCCCGAGTGAACTGAACTGCGGCGTTTCTTTTCCGAGAAGGCTCAATTCTGGCGGGACCTTTACAAATAAATCAATACTGAACAATGGGACACCTTTTTTTCCCTTGGCCGCCTCCACGCCTGACCTGAACCTCCCCCCGCCCCTCACGGCAGGGCTTCCTAATGATGTACTTTTAGCACTCATAACACAAACACAAACACACACACACACACACACAAACATAGACACAGACACAGACACAGACACACACACACACACACACACACACACACACACACACACACACAAAAGTATCATTTATATTATTCTATTTATTCATCTGTTTCTTTTCTTAATTATTTATCAGCTACTGTTATTTTTTCCTATTATTATTATTATTATTATTATTATTATTATTATTATTATTATTATTATTATTATTATTACGATTAGTATTGTCTTATAATAGTTTCTGCTGTCGCTTATTATCATGTTTATCATTTTCCTTACTATTGTTACCACTACAACAATATTCTGAAGTGTATAACTTTTTGAATTGCTAAAATAAACTTCACTTTTTTTCATTTAATTCTTTCGGTCTTCCTAGTTTCCAATACAGCCATTTATTATTACCATTATTATACATCACTACTCAAACACACACACACACACACACACACACACACACACACACACACACACACACACACACACACACACACACACATCACCCTCTTACACACAAAACAACACAATACTCCTCCTCCGAGACACACAAACAAACAAACAAACACACACACACACACACACACACACACACACACACACACACACACACACACACACACACACACACACACACACAGTTACAATCTACATAATACCTAAATATCAGCGAAACCAGAACTGTAAACTCGCTCCATCCGAGTCTCGGCGCACCACAGCACGCCATGGTCCGGATTAAAGGTTGTGTCGCCTGTACCTTTACCTCTAACAAGCACTACAATGGAGGCTATCACAGTTTTCAAGGCTAGTTTAGGAAGATTCTACACCACTGGAATAAAAAAAATAAAAAAAAACACCAAAGAGAACCTGTCTAATGATCTCTGAACAGCTGTATGAATCACGCAGTTACTTTACACCCAGTTTTTTTGTTTTGTTTTCCTGTTATTTCCTTTCTTTGTATTCTCACATCCATACTGTTTTCCTGTATCCCAGTTTTATGTTCCTTTTCTTACTACTTTTTTTTTTTTTTTAACGTTTAGTTTCCCTGTTCTGTCAGGGCTAGGATGGTACCTTTTCTTTCAATAAACTATTAAGTGTTACATCAACTCTGTGGTCTTTCAGAATACTCTTAGTCCTGATGAAAGAAGAGAACGTTTCAAAGTACGTGGACAGCTTCGTGCACCGCGGCGGTGACTCACAAACACAATGATGCCCTGATATATAATCTCACAAAGACGCGCGTCTCACAACCACCCACCAGGTACTGAACACTATCTCTCGCCGCGCGTCCTAACACGGGCGTCACATCACAATGCTTCACATCACCACCTTCGCCGCCATTAACAAAGCTGACAAAAAACAAAAAAAAAATAAATAAAAAAATAAAAGAAAAAAGGAAAAAGAAAGCAAACTGATAAAACAAACTGATAAAAAAAAATCTTAACTACCTAACAGAAAAAAAATAAAATAAACTGAATGAAAAAGAAAGTACACTGACAAAACAAACAAAAATTTAACTACCTAACAGAAATAGAAATAGACAAAAAACTAAACTGAAAGGAAAAGAAAGTAAACTGAGAAAAATCTGAACCGACAGAAAAAAAATTAACAAAAAATAAAGTAACAAAATCAAACTGAAAAAAACGGACAAAAAAAATGATAGAAAAACTATTTTCCTAATTTCCTCTACCTGTTTTCTTTCTCTTTGCATGTTCACCTATTTAAATACTTTCTCTCTCTCTCTCTCTCTCTCTCTCTCTCTCTCTCTCTCTCTCTCTCTCTCTCTCTCTCTCTCTCTCTCTCTCTGGCATCAAAGCAACTCGGAAAATACGATGTAAGACCGGAGATGGCTGAATGCAACAAGGAGGAGGAGGAGGAGGAGGAGGAGGAGGAGTGGGAGGAGGAGGAGGAGGAGGAGGAGGAGGAGGAGGAGGAGGAGGAGGAGGAGGAGGAGGAGGAGGACAGAGGACGAGTACAGAAAGACTTGGATGAGAAACTTCAAGATGTTTTGGAATCACTCAGGGAGGAGGAGGAGGAGGAGGAGGAGGAGGAGGAGGAGGAGGAGGAGGAGAGTAGATTAAGAATAGAAGAGAGGGTTGAGGAAGGATGGAGTTTGATGGAAGGAAGGAATAATGGTGGAGGAGGAGATATTGGATATAGTAGATGGAGGAAGGATAAAGGAGAGGAAAAAGAGGGGATGAAGATGAAGCTGGAGGAAGAGGGAAGGAGGAGGAGGAGAGGGCAGATGACGTTCGGCTGTGATGGTGGTGGACAGAGAAGGAAAAATACACCTACAATTTTCTTCTTTTCCTCCTCCCATATCATTTTTTCTTCTCTTCTTTCTCTTTTCCACTCACTTTTTTTCAACATGAGAATACATTTAATTCATTCTCCTTTTTTTCCCCTTTCTTTTCCCTTCTTTATGTTTATTTCCTCTTTTCCTTCGTTTTTTTCCTTTTTTTTTCTTTTTCCCTACTCCCGTTTTCTATTTCACCATATCAACCTTTTCACCTCAACTATTTTAGCTTTTGCCTTCTCTCCCTTACTCTCCCACTCTCCCCTTCCCTCTCCCTTCTTCCACCTTTAGTCTCCTATCAAGTCACATGTCCCCTCTTTTAATCTCCTTTCCCTCCCTTCCTCTTTTTTTTTCCTCCATATGGCACTTATCTTTCTCTCTCTCCTTTCCTCGCTTCCGTCTCTCTCTATTTCTATCTTTAACCAGCTTTATTCCATTCTTTGTGCTTCATTTCCTCTCATCATCTTTCTCTTTTACTGACTTCTCCTTTCCTCTCTCATTTTCTCTACCTCTTACGGGTTCTCTCTCTCGCTCTTCTTATTTCTTATTTATTCATTATTTTTTTTATTTCTATTCCTTTTATTTTTCTTCCTTCCTTCCTCTTCTTTCGCGTTTATTTCCTCCCGTCTTTACTTTCTCCTTTCCTTCTTTACTACCTTTCCTTTTCGTTCACCTTTTTCTTTCTCTTCTCTTCTCTTCTTTCACTCACATGCCAGTTCTTCTTTCTCTTCCTTCCTTTTTATTCTTTTTTTTCTCTCTCTTATCTTCTCCTTCCCTCATCCTCTCTATTCCTACACATTTCTCGCACTTCCTCTTTCTCTTCCCACTGTTTTATTCCTTCTCTCTCTTACTTCTTCTTCCTCCCCTCACCCTCCCCTCCCCTTCACGCCCCCTTCCCCTTCCCCTCCCCTCCCTCCTCCCTCCCCTACCAGCACACACAAGCCTAGAATCAAACTTCTTTCAACTTCTCTATTTTTCCCCGTTTATCTCAGAGCCGAGAGAGAGAGAGAGAGAGAGAGAGAGAGAGAGAGAGAGAGAGAGAGAGAGAGAGAGAGAGAGAGAGAGAGAGAGAGAGAGAGAGAGAGAGAGAGAGAGAGAGAGAGAGAGAGAGAGAGAGAGAGATGAAATACTAAAATAAAGCCGGAAAGTTGAAGGGAATGAAGAAAGGATGAATGAAAATCGAGAAATATTTGGTGCGAAGAAGGAACATGGAAAATAAATGGATAGGAAAAAATAAAAAAAATAAAAAAAGATGGAGAAGGACAGGAAGCTGGAAATAAAAGAAGGACGATAAAAGAGCGTGGAATATCTTTGGCAGAAAGAAGGAAGATGGAAAAGTAAATGATAGAAGGAAGAAGGGAGGAAGGAAGGAAGGAAGGAAGGAAGGAAGGAAGGAAGGAAGGAAGGAAGGAAGGAAGGAAGGAAGGAAGGAAGGAAGGAAGGAAGAATAGAACAGAACGATGCAAAAGAGAGGATGAATGAAGGAGGTAGAGCAATGTTTGGGAAGAAAGGAAGGAAGAAGAAAAACAGGAGAGGATTGGAGAAGGAAGGAAGGAAGGAAGGGAAGGGCGGGGAAGAAAGTTTGTAGTTAGTTATATGTACATGTTTAGAGAAACGAGAGAGAGAGAGAGAGAGAGAGAGAGAGAGAGAGAGAGAGAGAGAGAGAGAGAGAGAGAGAGAGAGAGAGAGAGAGAGAGAGAGAGAGAGAGAGAGAGAGAGAGAGAGAGAGGACACGAACAAAAGCAAAAAAGTAAAAGATACAGCGTGTGCAAAAGAGAAACGATAAAAAAGGAGAGAAAGGGGAAAAAACAAATCTTCCCCAAAATCTGACGACAGTGGAGAAAAAAGATTGCCTGACGTTTTCTTTTGATACAGACCGATTTTCTTTTTCTTATTTTATGGGGAACAATTTTATAACTTTTTTTCTATGGTGATGCAGAAGTATAAACAAATATACAATAAAGTCACACACACACACACACACACACACACACACACACACATACAGTACCTGAGACCACCTGCCTGGAACACTCGGCACGTACCTGGAAAGAGATAGAAAAATTAATAAACAAAATTTCATTAAAATCATAAGGAATATGATATCAGACTACATGTGGATCTCTCTCTCTCTCTCTCTCTCTCTCTCTCTCTCTCTCTCTCTCTCTCTCTCTCTCTCTCTCTCTCTCTCTCTCTCTCTCTCTCTCAGGACAAACAGGGTAATGACAATGTCTCTTTACAAACAGACACAAGTTTATCTTTTGCTTTCACTTATAAATCCTGAGAGAGAGAGAGAGAGAGAGAGAGAGAGAGAGAGAGAGAGAGAGAGAGAGAGAGAGAGAGAGAGAGAGAGAGAGAGAGAGAGAGAGAGAGAGAGAGAGAATGTGTATCCTTATCTTGAATCACCGCCTTTAATAATGCAGGTGTAAAAATAAGATGATAAAAAAAGAAAGGTGAAAACAAACAACAAAAGTGAGAATAACACTGTATTACTACTACTACTACTACTACTATTACTACTACTATATCATATCATTTACTTTATACATTTTCTATCTGAAGTGAAATAAAACAAAATACGTGGAATACTCGATAATGAAATGAGGCATGTATAATTTATATTAGTTCCCCTCCAGCTTACATTCTGCAGTGAAAAAGAAAACGGGATATTACCAGGCAGTGCATTAGTTCATTTGTACAGATTGTATATCAACATTGTGTATCTCTCTCTCTCTCTCTCTCTCTCTCTCTCTCTCTCTCTCTCTCTCTCTCTCTCTCTCTCTCGACGAGTATGACATTTACACGAGGCAATTAAGAGAGAGAGAGAGAGAGAGAGAGAGAGAGAGAGAGAGAGAGAGAGAGAGAGAGAGAGAGAGAGAGAGAGAGAGAGAGAGAGAGAGAGAGAGAGAGAGAGAAATTACTCCCCTCTGCTCTGATCAAATAACACCTCCCAAACAAACGAAGAGATAAACAAACAAATAAACACACACACACACAAATACACCACCAAAATACACCGACAAAACACAACAACTCATCCTGAAAAGAAGAAAAGAAAAAAGAAAATATCATAAAAGTAAACTGAAGTAACAATTACCACTTACTACCATTACTTTCCTGGGTGTCAAAACTTTTCTTTTTTACCTGCTTTTATTTATTTTTGGGGATGTTTACAAGAAAAAGAATAAAAAAAAAACAATTAACGACCACTCAAGCGAGGTCACGTCTAAACTTTTGTCATTATTCTCCCTCTCTTCTCTCTTTTTTTTTTCATCTCGTCACCAAAGATCCAAATGTTGCATAACTCTCTCTCTCTCTCTCTCTCTCTCTCTCTCTCTCTCTCTCTCTCTCTCTCTCTCTCTCTCTCTCTCTCTCTCTCTCTGTCTTGCATCCTTCATCCTTATCTTCCTTCCTACCTTCTTTATTCCTACATCCTTCACCCTCATCCTCCTTCATCTTCTTCCCACTTCCTTTATTTTCCTGCTTCTTTCACCTTCATCTTCCTTCCTGTATCCTTCATTGCTAAATCCTTCATCCCTATCTTCCTTCCTACTTTATTTTATTTTCCCTACATCCTTCATTCTCATCTTCCTTTCTTCTTCCTACTTCTTTTATTCCTTCTATATATGTATATATGTATCTATATATGTATCTCTTCCCCATCCCTCTCCTTCATTTATTCTCTTCCTTTCCTTTAGCATGTCTTCCTTCCTCTCTCCCTCTTTTATTCCTTACTTCCTTCTTAGCATTTAAATTCCTGCTTTTATATATTTCATCCTCTTCTTTGTTCTTCCTTCTGTTAGTATTTTTATCGATTCTTTCTCTTCCTTTCTCTATACTTTTCTTCCTCCTACTCTCTCTTTATCGTTGACAATGTTATTCTGTTCTTTCTTTTCCTTTTAGTATGTTTATATTTCGCTTTTCTCTTATTCTTTTTTCCTTCCTCCCTTCATTTGAAATATATTCCTGTCCTCAACTACTTTCTCTTCCCCATCGACACCTCCAAGTTTCTTTTTCCTTTTTTTCGCCTAAATGTTTCCTATTTTTTTTTTTTTAGCTTCTTATCTATGTTCTGTCTCCACGTTTTATCTTCCTCTTTCTCTCTTTCTTTTCACATTTTTTTTCTCTTTCATTTTTGTCAACTACTTCCTTTTCATCGTCCTTTCCTGCAAACTCTCTCTCTCTCTCTCTCTCTCTCTCTCTCTCTCTCTCTCTCTCTCTCTCTCTCTCTCTCTCTCTCTCTCTCTCTCTCGTAGTTACTTTCACGCTTTTTTTCTTTTTCTCCTGACTGTCATTGATTATCGTTTCCTTCATCTCTCTCTCTCTCTCTCTCTCTCTCTCTCTCTCTCTCTCTCTCTCTCTCTCTCTCTCTCTCTCTCTCTCTTTACGTATGACATTTTAGCACACACACACACACACACACACACACACACACACACACACACACACACACACACACACACACACACACACACACGCACACACTTTTAAAGCAAGCAAGAAATACTGTTGACACTCCATGAAACATTCCTTTTGTAGCACCTGTGTACGTGTGTGTGTGTGTGTGTGTGTGTGTGTGTGTGTGTGAGGAAGATGGAGAGGTATGATGGGGAAGGGAGAGAGGGAGGGAGGTGAGAGTATTTGTGTAGTAAAAGAAGGAATAAGAGGGTGAGAGGAAAGCAGGGAGT
>NC_087172.1:5702500-5707500 GCF_035594125.1 Scylla paramamosain | reverse complement strand
GCAATAAATATCCGTGATGAAAACAACTAAATCACGGCACTGGATGAGAAAAAAGGTTAACTGAAGTAACGACCAGTATTTTCTAGTACAGTATTGTGATGTATTGTCAGATATCGTATAAGGTCTTGTAAAGTATTGTATGTAAGGTATTCTTAAGTACTGAACGATATTGTAAGGCATTAGAAACCCGCTGTTAATAATGTCATGTACTGCAAGTTAGAAAACATCGTAAAGTGTTGTAAAATATTGTAATCTATAGTAAAATACTGAGACATTGAAGCTATTGCAATGTAAAATTGTAAATAGTCTTAAAGTATAAAATATTGTAAAGTATAGTAAAGCAATATACTGTCACTTTTCGAATACTACCGTAGACTACCATATTGTAAAGTATCGAATTGTAAAGTGTTGTGAAGTACCGTATTGTAACACACACACCCCAAAGTAACGTAAACTACCACAACTACCACATGCTGAAGTATCGTGAAGTATCTGCTTTAATAGGAATCGAAAGCTATCACGTCATTCTCATCAAAACACAAGCCTCAGATTAACCACCCACAGCAAAAACTACGTAAAAAAAAAAAAAAAAAAATTCGTATCCAATTTACCACATAGCACTGGATAACATTCCCAACAAACCTTTACACCTATCGAGCCATATAGGTATTACACTACAATCTCTCAAACAATTCTCGATCCTAAAAAAAGAACATTCCAATCTCCTTTTCTTCTATTTCCCTCACAAACCTTAACTCTCGAGGCATCTATATACACTACAGTCTCTCAAACAGTTCCCGAACCTATAAAAATACCTAAACCTCCTTTTCTATTATTTTCCCACGCCCATACAAACACTTAGAGCTGTCAATATCAACAAAGGAAGAACAAGATAGCAAAAAGACTAATACATCTTACATAACACCTTACACAAGAGCTTATTACATCATTACTTGCCATAATAGGGGAGTATAATTATAGAACGCCACTGTTTGTTCGGACCCAAGAAGTGACGTCACCCTACGGACCCCACTCTACATTGGTCTCTATTCATTGGTCACTTAGCGTCGTCATTTCCAGAAGGCGTTATGTAACATGCAGGAAGCGGTGGCGGGTATTGATTCAAGTCCTGGCTGAAGGAAGTACAGGGGCCATGATTAAAGAAGGTTTGTTATGTATGTAGTTGGCGTGGTTAGTGTTCCTTTTGTTTTTTATTTTTGTTTATTTTTGTTTTTTTTTCTGAGGGTTATGGTCTTGTGTTGGTTGTATGTATTCCTGTTGATTTGTTGTTGTTATTATTATAGTAATATTAGAAGTTATTATAGTAATATTAGAAGTAACATCACCTCTAATTTTGTGTGGTGTGTGTGTGTGTGTGTGTGTGTGCGCCCATTATCCTCATCAAAACCAGTCCACCTATTGAAAGGACTTTTAAACACACACACACACACACACACACACACACACACACACACACACACACACACACACACACACACACACTACAACACAAAAACAACAAAGACGCAAAGAAAACACGACAAAACACCACAACAATGACGACAAAAACTTGCTAAACCCAAAAAAGTTTCTCAAGTCCTTTATTTTCTCCTGAGATAAGAACGAGGCGGAGTACAAACATTATATAACAACTGTAGAAAAGTAACTGTACAACCAACACACAGCAAGACCACTTCAAATAAACACTGAGCACCACAACAAACGCAGGAGAGAAACAAGAAAAAGAAGAGAACACAAAGATGAAACGAACATTAAAACTATATTCTTCAAACTTTTCCCAACAAAGCTACTCAGCGGGGCGTGTTGTCTGAGTCCTGGGATAATTACGTATGCATCGTGTATAAAACAGGAAGGCCGACGGGAACGGAATGAGAGACGAGGGAAAATAGAGTAAATACAACGTGGAATGAAAGGTAAATATTCTTGTAGGTGAGAGTCTTTAGATGGAGGAGCCACGCCGGGGTAGATACAAGTGTTGTTTATTTATACGGTTGCCGCTACTCGGTCTTCGAGTCAAACTAGCGGCGTCTTCAGCGGCAGGAGAGAAGGTGAGATAGTTAAAAGTAAAGGAAAAAGTGATGTTATTTTCTACTTCTTTCTTTTCTTCTTACAATCCTTACTTTTTTTCTTTTCCTTATTATATATATATATATATATATATATATATATATATATATATATATATATATATATATATATATATATATATATATATATATATATATATATATATATAACCATTACATACATACATACCTATTTACAGATACATACATTCATAGAAACGGAGGTGACACATACAAAACGTTTAATAAGTAAATACATGTAAATTAGGAAAATAATGAAAGAAGATAAGAAAAGTAACAATGGTAGTCAAAAAAAAAATAAATAAAAAGATAATAAAAGTAAACAAGACATGCTGAAAAGAACAATAACTTTAAAATGTAGAAAAACAAAACAAATTTGTACAAAACAACAACATAAGGTAATAATGATAATGATAATAATAATAATAATAATAATAATAATAATAATAATAATAATAATAATAATAATAATAATAATAATAATAATAATAAATAATAATAATAATAATAATAATAATAATAATAATAATAATAATAATGATAATAATAACTAATGAGATAATCAGCAAATTGTAGCATGACCATAAAATCTTATAAAAAAAAAATTATATCAAGATAAGATACAAAAGACACGAAAAGGAAAACTTGAGGGAATGAGACAAGGAAATGAGAACTGGAGTAAAAAATAAATAAATATATATATATATATATATATATATATATATATATATATATATATATATATATATATATATATATATATATATATATATATATATATATATATATATGAGAGGATACGAAAAAAAAACACAACGATAACAAGAGGTATAAAAACAAAAAGTGAGTACTGGAGTAAAAACGAAACAAAAAAAGTGAAAAAAGTATGAAAATTATAAAAAGAAAAAAAACAGAAAACAAAAGTGAGAGTAACACTAACAGTAACAGTAAAGATAAAAAAAACATGAAAATAAGCGCAAAAAATGCAAAAAATAACAAAAAATAGAGCAAAAACAAAAACAAATAAATGAAAACACGGAAAAAAATAAAAACGTAACAATAGAAATAAAAAAAAATAAAATGTAAAACAAAAAAAGAAAAAAGAGAGACAAGAGGATTGAAAAGAAAAAGAAAGCAATACAACAAGAAGGAAGGCAAACAGAGGCGAGGAAGTAAAGGCGAATCGAACAAAATCAATCCTCTTATAACTTTCCCCGACACTGAAAAGAATCCGATGAAAGACTTAAGCCGGCCGGAACAACGGGGAGGGAAAGGAGGAGCGAATCCAAGAAAACAGGAAAATACCTTCAGTTATGGCAAAAACAAAAGGAAAACAAGGGTGGGGGGAAAAAGGAAAGGAAGATATAATGCGTGACACCAACAAGGAAAAAAGGGAAAAAGGGAGGTAAGAAGGAAAAGATTTATATCAAGGAAGGTTAAAAAAGAAAAAAAAAAGAAAAAGGGAAAAAGAAAAAAAGAAAGGGAAAGGCAAAGCACAACACCAATAAAGAAAAGGGAGGTAAGGAGAAGGAAAAGATATGTCGAGGAAATAGTTAGAAAAAGAGGAAAAAAAAGGAAAGAAGAAAAATAAAAGAAAGGACAGGAAAAGGCAAAGCGTGGCACTGATAAGGGAAAAATGAAAAAAAAAATACCACTTCTACCCGGAAACCACTTAAGAAAAGGAAAGGAAAGGATAATTGAAGGAAACATTAAAATCATGACACGGAAAAAAAAAAAAAAGGAAAAGCGACGGAGAAGGAAAGGGAAATATTAAAACCTTTGATTTTACACAGGGAAAAAAAAAGGGAAAAAAGGAAAGGAAAATACATCTATTTTAATACCAAAAAGGGAACAGGAGAAAATGAAAGTAAAAGGAACGGAAAAAAAAATCAAAGAAATACTGAAGTCTGCAGCAAAAAAAAAAAAAAACGAAAAAAAACAAAGAAAAAGAAAAGAAAAACAAAGAATAATAAAAAGAATAAAAAGAAATGAAAAAGGTAAAAAAAGAAAACATTAATCGAGACGTACGGAATACATAATACACAAAATACAACACAAATAAATAAATAAAGAAAGAAAGAATAAATAAATAAATAATAAACGACACATCAGCAATACCCAAATAACAAATAAAAAATAACAACACAAACACGAATCAACAACGCAAACACAAACAAAACAAAACAAAAAAAAGAAGTAACGAATAAAAAAAAAAAAAAGAAACGAGCGCACACATGAATGAAGAGACAGAACAAGCCCCATAATAAAGATGAAAGAGGAGGGAAGGAGGGAAGGAAGAGGGAGATAAAACGTCACTAACAAGTCCTCAATTCCATTTTCTTTCCGTTCCAAGAAGACGCATTCAGTACTGTGGGAGAGAGAGAGAGAGAGAGAGAGATCAGCTTCTTCCGTCTCTCCTCCACTCATCCACTCCTCCATTCCTCCTCTCCCACGAAGGATTGCTCCCTAAGACGATCAAATTAGGCCACACACACACACACACACACACACACACACACACACACACACACACACACACACACACACACACACACACACACACACACACACACACACACGGTGACTCCGAAACGCGGCTTTTCCTTCCCCACTCTGAAAGGATGCTATTTTAGTCTCTCTCTCTCTCTCTCTCTCTCTCTCTCTCTCTCTCTCTCTCTCTCTCTCTCTCTCTCTCTCTCTCTCTCTCATGGACAGACAGATAGATAATAAAGGTAGACAGATAGATAGATAGAACATTAGATAGATACAGAGATAGATGGATGGTAAAACATTGATCCCCTTGACGCAACAGCAAACATAGCAAGCATTTTATACTCTCGCAGACTCCAGGCCAGGTTAGCAGTCACAGCGCGGCGCGGGGGCTGTGGTGCA
>NC_087172.1:5687500-5697500 GCF_035594125.1 Scylla paramamosain | reverse complement strand
AAAGAAAACAAGTAAGAAGAGAAGACAAAGGAAGAGAGAAAATACTATAAATAAAGAAGAAAGAAAAAAATAAGTAAAAATGGAAAAGAAGAAAAATAAACACAACACCACAAAGAAAGAAAAGAAAAATGAAGAAAAGAACCAAACTATATATATATATATATATATATATATATATATAGAGAGAGAGAGAGAGAGAGAGAGAGAGAGAGAGAGAGAGAGAGAGAGAGAGAGAGAGAGAGAGAGAAAGGAAATAGATGGAAGTGAGAGGAATGTGAGAGGAAGAAAGGTGGAGGAGAGGTGATATGACAGGGGAGGAGGAGAGGGAGGTAAGTGGAGGTGACGGCATGCTTGAGAGAGGGAGATTATTGGAATGGAGTGGAGGTGAGTGGGGGAGGTGAAGGGGGGAAGAAAGAGGAAGGAAGATGAGAGGAAAGGAAATGTACGAGTATGCGGAAGGATAGTAAAGGAAGAGATAAGGTGAAGGGAAAAGAGGCGAGAAAAGGAAATGAAGGAAAGGAAAGGAAAGGAAAGGAAAGGAAAGAGAAGAGAAGAGAAGAGAAGAGAAGAGAAGAGAAGAGAAGAGAAGAGAAGAGAAGAGAAGAGAAGAGAAGAGAAGAGAAGAGAAGAGAAGGGAAGGAAAAGAAAGAAGAAACGAAAGGAAAAAGAAGGGAAGGGAAGGGAAGGGAAGGGAAGGGAAGATAAAGGAAAGCAAAAGAGAAGAAGAGAGAAGAAGGAAAGGGAAGAAATGGGAAAAACAAGTAAAGGGAAGAAAAATATAAGAAAAATGAAAAGAAGATAAGAAAGAAGAGATAGAAGAAAACACAAGACGACTAGAGAAAGATGGGAAAGGAAAGAAAAAGAAAAGGAAAAGTAAAGAAAAGGAGAGTAATTAAAGGAAATGGATGCGACTAAAGAACCGGGAGGAAAAGGGAGGCAAGGAAAATTAAGGATGGGAAAGGAAAGAAAGGGCAAAAAGGAAGGGAAGAGAAAGCATAAAGCGAAAAGTATAAACCGTGAACACAAGTTTAGTAATGAAGGGAAGTCAAGAGGAGGAGGAGGAGGAGGAAGAGGAGGAGGAGGAGGAGGAGGAGGAGGAGGAGGAGGAGGAGGAGGAGGAGGAGGAGGAGGAGGAGGAGGAAAACCTGAAATTCTCCGTAATGACATACATAATATAAAAGAATATTTACTTATATCTCACATAATATTTTCTTTAATCTTTTCCAGCAATGGAGGAGGAGGAGGAGGAGGAGGAGGAGGAGGAGGAAACACAAAGGAAGAACTAACTGCAACAGACTTGTACATTCTTAAGGGGGGCGTAAGGGAAGAAGAACAACAAGAACAAGAACAAGAAGAAGAACAAAAGAAGAAAAACAACAACAATAACAACAACAACAACAACAACAACAACAACAACAACAACAACAACAACAACATTCCAGAAGAGAAGTAACAGAAAGAGGAAGAGGAACGGTTGGAGTAAAAGAACGAAGAGAAGAAGAAAACCTATTTATTTTTCCATCTCCCTCTCTCTCTCCCTCCACCAGCAGGACCTCACTTCACCTGCTTGTGTACCTGGGTGGGGAGAAGCAACACCAGACAACAGCGGGACGAGGCAAAGTGTCTGGGAGGGAGACGGAAAGAGACAGACGTTTGTGTTCACTTCTCAGGCATTGTGTGTGTGTGTGTGTGTGTGTGTGTGTTGCTTTTATCATATTATCTATCGCAAGAAAAAAAATAGCAATAACAATAGAATAATAAAAAAAACTATCAATATACAAACTAATCATGCAATATTACAGGATTATTGCATCAATATTCCAGCTCGTGTAGAAGAAAAAAAGCGTGCATTATTACACACACACACACACACACACACACACACACACACACACACACACACACACACACACACACACCGCCGCAGTGTTAATGAAAACAAAGCAACATTTACTCGCAAACAAGAGGGGGAGGAAAGTGGAGTTAAGAGGATAATAGACTTGTGTGGACTCGAGGAGGAGCAGGAGGAGCAGGAGGAGGAGGAGGAAAAGGAGGAGGAAAAGGACTAAGAGGAGGAGGAGAAGGACACTAAAGACTCTTAATTAATTGGTTTCTTAATTTTTCTTTTGTTGTTGTTCTTATTGTTAGTTACAGTAGTGGTGGACGCAGGAGCAGCAGCAGTAGTAGTAGTAGTAGTAGTAGTAGTAGTAGTAGTAGTAGTAGTAGTAGTAGTAGTAGTAGTAGTAGTAGTAGTAGTAGTAGTAGCAATAGGCCATATCATCACATTCCCGCCATCTCCAGTTCCAAAGTTTTAAAAGCTCTCAAAAAACTTTCCCCACAAGACGCGGGAGAGTGAAGACATTAATTTGAGTGTTTGGAATGTGTGTTGACCGAGGAGAGAAATAAAACTTTGGGCCAAAAATGCCAATATGGAGCAAATTGACTCTTCTCTTGCCGACTTACAGTTAAAAGGGATATTTTATTTGCCCAACACTTCTATGACCGTGATGAAAGCGAGGGAGAGAGAGAGAGAGAGAGAGAGAGAGAGAGAGAGAGAGAGAGAGAGAGAGAGAGAGAGAGAGAGAGAGAGAGAGAGAGAGAGATACACAGTTACACACCTCTTCACACACACACACACACACACACACACACACACACACACACACACACACACACACACACACACACACACACACACACACACTCAAAATAGCCCACACTTCCTGACACTTAAGGTACGAGTACAGACAAACACACATATACACACACACACTCACATGCACACCCTGCCCCAGACAGGTCGTTGGGGGTGGAGGGAGGAGGAACGATGGGGGGAAGGGGGTTGCTTTGCTAACCTAAAGTTGAAGTAGTACTCTCTCTCTCTCTCTCTCTCTCTCTCTCTCTCTCTCTCTCTCTCTCTCTCTCTCTCTCTCTCTCTCTGGCTCCTCTCGAAACTCGCTAATATGGTTACCTGTCATGCAGCACCACCCCCATACCTCCCCCTCACCCCCATTCACCCCCCATCTGTCATGCCCCCCACCATTCCAGCCGCTGAGCTCCCTTTCGTTCCCTGTTGCCCTTCCCCCCACCCCTGTCATCGTCCCCATGCCAATTCCCTCCCACCATCTCCTATCCCCCATTCCTCCCCTTCCTCTACCACAACTTCCCTCCCCTCCCCTCTTCCCAGTCTATCATCTCCCCTTGTTTGAGTTTCTACACCCATTTCCCTCACCCCTTCCTCCCCTGCCTCTAATTGCTCGCTTCCGCTTGTTTCCTCCCTGCTCCCTCCTCCACTTCTTTCCCCTTCCCCTTCCTCTGTTTATATCCTTGTTTCCCTTCCACTTTTCCCCCTTTTCTGAATTTATGCCTCTTTTTCCTCTTCTTCACCTTTTGTTTCCCCTATCTTGTTATTTTTTCATTCTCTTTTTTTCCCTTTATTTAGCTTCTGCTCCTCTTTCCCTTTCTTTCTCCATCCTTTTCCTCAATTTTTCATCCTTTTCTATCTGTCTTAACCCTTCTTTCCCTTCCTTTTATCACCCTTCCGACCTTCTTCACCTTTTCCTCCCCTTCTGCCTCACTCCTTGTCTACTCCTCCCTGTTTCTCCCCTTCATTCCCTCTCCCTTTCCTCAACTAGTGCTCTCTCTCTCTCTCTCTCTCTCTCTCTCTCTCTCTCTCTCTCTCTCTCTCTCTCTCTCTCTCTCTCTCTCTCCTCATTTCCTGCATTTTAATATATTCATGAGATTTTTAATTCTTTTCTCTTCTTAATTGTTTTTGTTTTCTTTTATTTTGCATTTTTCTGCAACACTGATTTCTTGTTAATTCCTTGTTTTCTAATTAAATATTTGTGGAGTGGTCGGTTGAGTTTATTTATTTATTTATTTTCTTATTTATTTATTTATTTTTTTTAGAATAATAATTACTGTACTTTTTTTCATTTTATTTTTTTTTTTTATTAATTGTCGCGTTTTTTTTTCTTTTTACAGTAAGTGGTTTGTTTATCTATGCTATTTATTATTTGACGTCTACTTTATATTTACTGATTCAATTAATTCGTTAGCTTTTTTTTTTTTATTTATATTATCATTCATTTTGCTTGTACATCCTTCCGTATTTTACCATCCACTAGTTTTACTTTTATTTTATTTTTTTTTTCTCACCGTCTCTATTTACTTTTCTATTAATTTCATTTTCCGTATATTTTCCATTTCTTATATATTCATTTTTTTCTATATATATATATTGCAAGTTATCATTTATTTCCTCACTTTTCAACCTTTCCATGTTCATATATATTTTTCCTCCCTCCAGCACTGCCATGTTTTCTTTTTTTTTTTTGGGGGGGGTGGGTATTTTTAATGAAACTTCACAGCTTTGCATATACAATGAAATAACATCCGTAACTTTCCATTTATATATCAACTTTAATCACTAACTCCCCGGCAACTTCTCGCCTCGCCAACCTCACTTCCGGAAATTTACTTGCACAAATATTACAACTTCATTTAACTTCCAGCTTCTCTCGTTAACTCTTCTGAACTTCATGATTTCCGTTTTCTTTCCCACCAACTTTTTATGTCCGTGTTTATAATTTAGTTCCCCCTTTTGCACTAGGGTCAATTATTATGTTTGTGTGTTTGTGTGTCTATGTGTTGTCCTGAAACCGGAGAGGCGAAGAGAGAGAGAGAGAGAGAGAGAGAGAGAGAGAGAGAGAGAGAGAGAGAGAGAGAGAGAGAGAGAGAGAGAGAGAGAGAGAGAGAGAGAGAGAGAGAGAGAGAGAGAGAGAGAGAGAGAGAGAGAGAGAGAGAATGTTATGAAGAAAAAAAGGATGGAAAGCAGAAAATGAAACGCTAGTAATTAATGGAATAAGGAGAAAAATCAATAAAAAAACACAGGAGAGATGACTAACTACCGCCACGAGAGAGAGAGAGAGAGAGAGAGAGAGAGAGAGAGAGAGAGAGAGAGAGAGAGAGAGAGAGAGAGAATCACAAAAAAAAACATATACAACAATAAACAAAATTATGTGCCTCATATGAATTACTGCCAATACACTCACTCCCCTCACCCCCTTCCCCTTTCCCCTCTTCCCCCTTCCCCTCATTCCCCCTAGAAAAAAACACCCTCCCCACAAAAAAAAAAAAGTTACAATATCCATCAATTTACAATAATACATATGCAATACTTTTTTTTCAGTCTCCCCTTCCATTCATTTGCGTGTCACTTGATATTAATGGTAAAAAGAACACATGTTGAATCACGTTTGGTGCCGCATTTAGTGTATTGTGATAACTGTATTCAGATAGGAGGGGGAGGAGGAGGAGGAGGAGGAAGAGGAGGGGGCGAAACTCAAAAGCCAAGAGGATAGAGAGAGAAAAAAAAGTCACTGGGAAAGGAAACGAGGAATGAACAGAAAACAAGTGAAGACGAGAGAGAGAGAGAGAGAGAGAGAGAGAGAGAGAGAGAGAGAGAGAGAGAGAGAGAGAGAGAGAGAGAGAGAGAGAGAGAGAGAGAGAGAGAGAGAGAGAGAGAGAGAGAGAAAGGAACCAAGGAAGAAGAACGAGTAGAATAAAAAGAAATACAATCGGGAATACAGAAAGGAAGGGATTTTCATTATGGTGAGAATATGCAATGATTGAATAAATGTATAAGTCAACTAATGAATGATTGGATGAGTGCATGGCTGAGTGAGTGAGTCAATGAATGAATAAATGAATAAACAGATGAATGTTGTCCAATAAACTGTCGTAATTAAAACGTGGTCATTCATATTCTCCTCTGTTTAACCTCCCCCCAAAAAAAATGAATATAAAAATAAACAAAAAAAGAAAAAGAGAAAATCAAGAAAGTGAAATGAGAAAATAAAATAGTTGTTTTTTTAATCTCCGTTCACTCGCACTTCCATTAGCCTCTCTCTCTCTCTCTCTCTCTCTCTCTCTCTCTCTCTCTCTCTCTCTCTCTCTCTCTCTCTCTCTCTCTCTCTCTCTCTCTCTAATTTTTTCCCATTTCTTTTTCCTTTCCTCTCCATTTTACTAATTCTTGTTGTGTTATTTCCTCCTTTTCTTCCTTCCCTCTTCCTTCCTTCTACATTCCTTCCTCCTGCCTAATTAATTTTACCTCCAAGACTTTCATTACCACGGTTCCGTAGCAGTTTATTCCTCCCTGCTCTCCTTCTTCCTTCCCTCCTTCCTATCCCTCCCTTTCTTCCCGCCAACCATCTTTTCTTCCTTCCCTTTGTTCTTCCTTTACTATTTAAGGTTCGTTATTATGCTTCTTCCCCTTCTTTTCTTATTATCTTGCTTTACCTATTCATATTTCAGTTCCTGCCTCCTCTCTCTCTCTCTCTCTCTCTCTCTCTCTCTCTCTCTCTCTCTCTCTCTCTCTCTTGGTGGACAATACGGGACAAACATCTTCAGGAAACTATCAAATTCTCCGCGAGTGAGTCTGAGGTAAACACACACACACACACACACACACACACACACACACACACACACACACACACACACTAATACGATCACTAACACACACTTTGTTGACACTGGAAAGCCAATACAAATCAATGTGGAGAGAGAGAGAGAGAGAGAGAGAGAGAGAGAGAGAGAGAGAGAGAGAGAGAGAGAGAGAGAGAGAGAGAGAGAGAGAGAGAGAGAGAGAGAGAGAGAGAGAGAGAGAGAGAGATTTAGAAGCTAAGGATCTAAATGGCCTGACAACAAATATGGCACTGAAGAACACACACATTCTCTCTCTCTCTCTCTCTCTCTCTCTCTCTCTCTCTCTCTCTCTCTCTCTCTCTCTCTCTCTCTCTCTCTCTCTCTCCCCTACGACAGACGTAGAAAATAAGAACAAAACTCCTTTATGTAATACTGAGAGAGAGAGAGAGAGAGAGAGAGAGAGAGAGAGAGAGAGAGAGAGAGAGAGAGAGAGAGAGAGAGAGAGAGAGAGAGAGAGAGACCCTGAGGATTTCTTCGCCACCTTCACAATAAAATTCCCTTCCTTCCTTCCAATGTTTCTCCCAGTCCACTCCCTTCCTCTCACTTCTCTTTCCCTCCTCTCCCTTTTCACTCCAAATTTTCTTCCTTTTCTTTTCCTTTCCTTCTCTTATTCCTTCTTTTTCCCCCTCTCTTCCCTTCCTTTCTCTCTCAGTTCTTTATCTTCCCTATTCATCCCTTCTCTCTTTTCATTCCGTTCCTTCCCTTCCTTTCTCTTTCCTTCTGTAGGGGAGAGAGAGAGAGAGAGAGAGAGAGAGAGAGAGAGAGAGAGAGAGAGAGAGAGAGAGAGAGAGAGAGAGAGAGAGAGAGAGAGAGAGAGAGAGAGAGAGAGAGGTATCTAAAGGCTCTTCTTACTCTCCTCACCTCCCTGCCCCCCATCCCCCCATCTCCACTCCCTCTCTCCGCTCCCTAACACCCCCTGCCCCCTTCAGTGACTGTGAATTAGGTCTTGTACGTGTCAGGGACTACACCTCACGGGATTAGTGTCTGTGTGTGTGTGTGTGTGTGTGTGTGTGTGTGTGTGTGTGTGTGTGTGTGTGTGTGTGTGTGTGTGTGTGTGTGTGTGTGTTCTTATTCATTTTATTTTCACTCTTTGTATTGGTGATCGTAGTAGAAATAGTGGTGGTGGTGGTGGTGGTGGTATATGTTGTTGTTGTTGTTGTTGTTGTTGTTGTTGTTGTTGTTGTTGTTGTTGTTGTTGTTGTAATAGTAGTGATAATAACAGAAGAGGAGGAGGAGGAGGAGGAGGAGGAAAAGGCTAGTAGTAGTAGTAGTAGTAGTAGTAGTAGTAGTAGTAGTAGTAGTAGTAGTAGTAGTAGTAGTAGTAGTAGTAGTAGTAGTAGTAGTAGTGGTAGTAGTAGAAGTAGTAGTAATGTACAGGAGCCAAGCATGAAGGACCCTCGATAACTAAACTGACTTGACTTTTTGGAACTTTTCTGCTTTAAGAGCTGTGCGTGTTGCGAGGCGGCCACTGTGCACGCGTGTTGGGAGCGTGTAGGTCAGTATGCCTTGGCTGTACAGGGAAAGGGAGAGCAAAAAACACGCTGATGGAGGAGGAGGAGGCTAGGGAGGAGCAACAAGTAAAGACAAGACATTTCTCAAGAGGCTATATTTATAAGGCCAATGTTCCTTACTATAAATTTAGACCATATGTATAAAAAAAAAAAAAACAGAACATCTTAGTCAGAAGGAGAACGTAAGTGAGGAAAGAGAAGCCAGTGAGAGAACCTGACGAAGGAACAGTAAAGGAGAAGAAGGAGAAGGGCAAGTAAATTAAAGAAGGGGAGGAAGAAACAGTGAAGGAGGAAGAGAAGAAATGGAAGTAAGTAGAAATTTAGGAAGGGTGAAGTAAATTTAAGGTGACAAAGGGACTGTAAAGGAGGAAGAGGAGGAGAAGGGAAATGAATGAAAGAAGGGGAGGAGGGAACAACAACGGAGGAAGAAGGGAGGAAGAAACAAGGGAAGGAAGAAACAAGGAAAGGAAACAACCGTAAAGGAAAAACCATATGAAGTCATGGTGTGATGGTTAAGGAAGGAAAATAGAAAAAAAACAAGGAAAACAAGAGGAGGAGGATGACAGAAACAGTGAATGAGGACAGCTGGGACACATATATACACAAGTACGCACACACACACACATACACACACACCAACTGAATAAACATTTCATGCTTACTTAATCAATGACGTTCTAGTTTCTATTCAGTTTGTGCAACTATACGTGCCTTCCTTTCCTCCATTTTCCTCATCTCTCCCTCTTTACTCTTACTATTTCTATCCCTTGCCATCCACCTCTTTCGCTCCCTCCCTCTCCCTGTCCCTCTCCCTCAACCAAAGCAGGGGAGCATCGTGGATAAATTTAGTTGGTAATCCTGCGACAGGTGCAAAGGTGCTCGTCTCCACTCAACATTCACGCGGGGAGTCACGGCGGGGAAGTGAGTATGAATATTCCTGTGTTTAATGAGACGTGAAGCATGAGTGTACTTGTTGATTCAGGGTGCCCTAGTGTGTGTGTGTGTGTGTGTGTGTGTGTGTGTGTGTGTGTGTGTGTGTGTGTGTGTGTGTGTGTGTGTGTGTGTGTGTGTGTGTGTGTGTGTGTGTGTGTACAAAGGCTTGTTAAAAGTAAATATAAGCGCAAATAAGTAAGAATTTGTCAGAATCAAAAAGTAAATTAAGTAAGTGATTAGTGATTGCTCTTCATGTTGTTTTCAGTGTTAGTTTAATTGATTAACTACACCTGCAACGACATCCAAAACCTCAATTCTCAATAGCAGAATTACCTTTGTTTACACTACAGGAAAAGTCACGAGTTTGCACGAAAAGGTTACAATTCCACTCTTAGACAGCCAGGTGTGAAAAACAAGTAGAAATAGTCAGGTAAACTCATTATTCCAAGCCTCCACTTCCTTTCTTCTCCTTTCTCATGCGTCACTGTAGAAGACTTTTCACTTATTCCCATCCACATATCACAAAGTTTCTAAAGACATGAGTGTGCTATAAATAACCACTATCTTTGTACATTCACTTCTTTCCTTCAATTCGCATTCTTCTACTCGTTCAACATTAAGAGCAGACAGACAGTCGTATGGCTTAAGATCTGTGGAGTGATATGTGTACAGTAGGTAGGTTTTCAGAAATCTAGTGATGAGAGATGTAAGAAAGAACAATAAGAAAGTAATTAATAAAGAAGGTAAGGAAAAAAAAGTTTGGTAAATCAGTAATGTTTCCAAGTTCATTTTGCCTGCATGCACGCACACATCGACACACACCGACACACACACACACACACACACGCACACATACGCACACACACACACGCACACGCACTTTATCCATCGCATTATGTTTCACCTTATCTGTACTTCTCATTTATTTTATTTTTTTTACTTCATTTAATTCTCTATTTATATCTCATCTATTTTCACATTTACTTACATCTTATCCCTATATATATATATATAAAAAAAAAAAACACACTAAACTGACCACAACATGATTTCAATTTCCACATCTT
>NC_087172.1:5637500-5685000 GCF_035594125.1 Scylla paramamosain | reverse complement strand
TCTCTCTCTCTCTCTCTCTCTCTCTCTCTCTCTCTCTCTCTCTCTCTCTCTCTCTCTCTCTCTCTCTCTCTCCTTTCTTTCGGATTAGTGAATGGAGATGTGGAGATAATACTGAATGGGTAAATGTTAGTGAGGATTTTGATGAAGAGGAGAGAGAGAGAGAGAGAGAGAGAGAGAGAGAGAGAGAGAGAGAGAGAGAGAGAGAGAGAGAGAGAGAGAGAGAGAGAGAGAGAGAGAGAGAGAGAGAGAGAGAGAGAGAGAGAGAGAGAGAGAGAGAGAGAGAGAGAGAGACGAGAATGAAGAACAGGAAAGAGAAGAAAATAAAATAAAGAAATAAAGTGATTAATTTAAAAAAAAAATAAAGAAGGAAATAAAGAAAAAAGGAAAAGCAAAAAACCGGAAAGAAAGAAAAGAAGGAAAATGAAACTATGAGTGAATGAGAGGTAAAGAAACAAAGAAAGAGAAACAAAACAAATAAACAAACTCGTGACATGAAAGAAAACACGTGACAAAGAAAAAAACAAAGATGAGAGAACATTAAAAGACGAAAAACGGAGACAAACAGACGAATAACTAAACGAAAAAACACAAAAAAAGAAAAATGAAAAAAACAAAACAGGTAAACAGCCTTAAATCATGAAAAGACACGAGATAATAAAAGTACAGACGAGAACAAAGGCACGATGAAAGGAGACACTCGAGGCAAGGCAGTGTGTATAATAATGTAAACAGAGATGAGCAGAAACACCTGGTTGGGTTTTGGGAAGTTGAGCAGAGAGAGAGGGAGAGGGAGAGGGAGAGGGAAAGGGAGAGGGAGAGGAAAGCAAGGCAAGAAGAAGTCATGCATAAGTAATTACTGATATTACAGCATACATGAATACTTAATGCAGCATACTACAGCATACATGAATAAGTGATGCCACACCGTATTGCAGCATATGCTTACCCTACACTGGGCTCTTATTTAAGTATGAATACATAATTAACTAAAAAGTAAAAAAAAATAATTATATATTTTTTTTATTTCCCTTAAAAAGAAATGAAACCTCTAGTTGTGGTGGTGTTGGTGGTGTTGGTGGTGGTAGTAGTAGTAGTTGTTGTTGTTGCTGTTGTTGATGCTGTTATTGTAGTTATAGCTGTAGTAGTAGTAGTAGTGATGGTGGTGGTAGTGTTGTTGCTGTTGGTGGTGGTAGTAGTAGTAGTAGTAGTAGTAGTAGGAGCAGGCAGTAGTAGTAGGAGCAGGCAGTAGCAGAAGTAATGGCAGTAGCATAAGCAGCAACAACACTAGTAGTAGTAGTAGTAGTAGTAGTAGCATCAATAGCAGCAGTAGCAGATCAACTTCATCCTTCAGTCACCTCCGCCATGCGTACATGACAACATAAATATGAGGCTGGCAAGGAGGAGACGTGATGCGGAGGTGATACTGAGAGCTGGACGTGGGCGGCGCGTGGCGGGCGAGGGGACGCGGCTGACTTACAAAGGGGAGCGTGACACTGCATCCTTATATATTTTGTAGTTTCCTCTTGATGTAACCCGCAAGAACAGTAAGTTTTTCATTCTGGTTCTAGGAAAGCTTATGAATGGAGGAACTATGATTAACACAAAGGAAGAACAAAGAACGTCAAATTGAAGTCTTATTATTATTAGTTCCCTTTTAACGTAAACCGCAAGTATATTAATTTTTTTTTCATTCTTGTCCTTGGAAAGCTTATGAATGTAGGGGCGAAAACGAACACTAAGAAAGAACAAGGAATATCAAATTAACGTCTTATGTAATTCGTTTCCTTCTGACGTAATCCACAAGTATATTAAGTTTTTAATTCTTGTTCTTGGAAAACTAATGAGTGTAGGAACGAAAAGGAACACAAAGGAAGAATAAAGAACAGCAGAGGTTGTTTGTGGTTAGAGCTATTTAATCATCTAATCTAAGGCAAAAGATGTAGGGTAGTAAAGACGAAGGTAGTACGTTTATATTTGCAATTACCTCTCTCTCTCTCTCTCTCTCTCTCTCTCTCTCTCTCTCTCTCTCTCTCTCTCTCTCTCTCTCTCTCTCTCTCTCTCTGAATAACACATCAAAAGCTTCATTTCTCACAAGAGCGTCTCATTTCTAAGAAAAGTTTAATGTTCTTACTCGTATCCTATTATCAGCTTGTCAGTTTGCCAGGCAGTCACCGAGGCAGGCAAAGCATGGCACGGTAAGGCACGGCACGGCACAATAAGGTAAGGAAAGGCAAAGGAAGGCAAAGCACGGCAGGCCAGTCTAAGGTGGAATCTCTCTCGCCACAGCCACACGTATTGCAAGTTCTATAGTTGATGTGCCTGTGTTTCGTCAAGAGAGACTAAGGTGGTGGTGATGGTAAGACGTTTGTTTTTGGCAGTGACACGATGAGGGTTTGTGTGTGTGTGAAATTCTTCGTCTCTTTTCTTCTTTGTTATTGTTAAGTTTTCGTTTAACTTTTTTTTTTTCCTTCGTCTTCCTGTTTTTTTTTTCTGTCTGTGGTCTTTCTTCTTCCTTTCCGTATCTTTTTTATATTTCTTGTTTTTCTCCTCCTCCTCCGTTTCATCATCATCATCATCATCATCATCATCATCATCCTCTTCTTGTCTCTTTCCTTCTTCATATAGTTAAATTTTTCTTGTGTTCTTCTTCATCTTCCTCTCTACCTTATTTTTTTTCTGTTCTTTCTTCCTTTTTTTTCCTTATTTCTAATCTTTCTCCTCCTCCTCCTCCTCCTCCTCCTCCTCCTCCTCCTCCTCCTTTCTTCTTTAAAATGTTTGTTTCATCACTTATTTAACTTTGCTTTCCATCAATCAGCTCTACCAGGAAAATATTATCACCTATACTGTTTGGATGCAAAATTACAATAAACTTAAATTAATTAAACCTTGAACACTAACAATCAATAACTTTTATATTTTCTTGGATGCTCACAATTTCTGATCACAATATCCTTTGACTTCCTACATAAGACATTCCCTCTGAAGAAACCTGTTCGTCGAAACGCTTGAGAAATAAAGATACAGAACAAAAGAGCGTAAGAAAATAAGGGGAACTGCAAGAAACCATCAGGCCTAAACGTGGCAATCCCTTTATGAAACAGAAACACACCTACCTATTTCCACCTGTCATTTTCATCTATATCTGCATCCTGTCCCTTTTTTTTCACCACTACAATCCACACAGTCCACATAAAATACTAGCTTTCTCATCCCTACAAATCTTTTTCTAATCCAGTCTTTCGTGCCGACACAAATATCTAGTTTCTTCTACCAATACAGGGAAAATTGTCTCGTATTCTCAGACGTGACATTCTATTCTGAGCGGGAGATATTACAGAGACGCGGATCCTTTCTTGCTTGTTCGGTCGGTCGCTATTGTGTGTGTGTGTGTGTGTGTGTGTGTGTGTGTGTGTGTGTGTGTGTGTGTGTGTGTGTGTGTGTGTGTGTGTGTGTGTGTGTGTAAGAGAACATTTAAGAAGCACTATTCATCTGAAAAAAGGGGAAAAAAAAATGGAGTAGCCTATTGGTGTACACAAAGATCAAGAGCAGGATTACGCAATTTTTTCTTGTACTTTTTCGATTTTTTTTTTTTTTTTTTTTTTGCGCGTTTGAAACAAAACACGACTTTTTTCCTTGGATGAGAGAGAGAGAGAGAGAGAGAGAGAGAGAGAGAGAGAGAGAGAGAGAGAGAGAGAGAGAGAGAGAGAGAGAGAGAGAGAGAGAGAGAGACAGACGATTTAGGTGTGTATGTGCTTAGGAGACTTAGAGGAGATCAGTGGAGGGAAGGAGAGAAGGTTCGGAGAGAAACTTGAATGCCTGACTGAAGTTTGAATGGAGAGATGATCGTGGCGAGGAAAAATTACCTTCTGAAAGTGAGAGGAAGAAGGGAGAGTCAAAATGGAATGAACGAGGTAACGGAAGTGGGAAATGTTAGGACGATTAGGATTACATACGAATATCTAAGCCTATTTAAGCCTATGTAGTATGTAAAGGGACTCCAGGAAGATAGAATTAAGTGATGAGTGAGTGAAGGAACAGACGATGAAAGTGAAGTAGTGACGCCATAAACGTTTCAGACCAGGAGCAGTAAAATCAGACATCCACTAACACCTCGTCTCCACCTCACCTCCACTTCCGTTCATCTCTGTTGGTCTGGAGTGTTGGTCTGGCTCTTCCTCTTCCTCTTTCCTATCACATCATCAGCCCCCAGGTTCCTCCCTAGCGCCTCACCAGCCCTCCAGTTCCCTATCGCATCATTATCTCTCCTGTTCTTCCCTATCGTGTCATCAGCCCTCCAGTTCTTCCCTATGGCATTATCATTCCTCCAATTCTTCCCTATCGCACCATCAGGCCTCCAGGTCCTTCTCTTTGCGAGGGTCTGAATAGAATGCAAATCAGTGTACCTTCTATCCATCTCTGCTTGATTTGATATGAAACTTAAGACCTTTGCGACGTTACTACAAGGGCCAACTATACAAACAATAAAGGAGAAATGAGAGAAAATAAAGACCAATGAAAGAAGGTTGAGGATAATGACCGCTAAAGGGTGTAGCACAAATTGTTTCAGACTCTCATCATGCGTGGCGGAGCATCGTATTTTGAATAGGAAATCACCTCCTGTTTTCGTATTATGATGTGAGCCTTACTGAAAGTTTAAATTAAGCGCAAGTTGAGAGAGGCAGGAGAGAGGAGGGGAGGAAACTGGTGTGCGGTGGTTCGGCGAGGGGATGAATGGGGAAGAGAGGAGAAGGGAGGTGGTAGCTCGGATGGAGGATGGTGGGAGAGGACAGCAGGTGGATAGGCAGGAAGGATGGAGAATGGAGGTTGGAGCAGCAAGTGGAGAGAGACGGAGAGATGGAATAAAGAGGAAAGGGGGAGTAGGTGGATAGGGAGTGAGGATGGAGGGGAGGGGAATAAGAGGCGGTTGGTGGGGTGTTTCAGGTAGCTCTTGAGTCCATCCTCCTTTAAACATGTAATCAAGTTATTGCCTCACCCTGTACTTCAATAACGCTCCGTGAGAAGGAGTACAGTTGACTGGAGAAGTTAACAAGGATATTTCATTTACTATAACTTGTATTACTCAGCCATTAGAAAATATGGGGTTGACAACTGGTAGCAAAAAAGAGTAATGGGAAACACTAACATAGAACAAGAAGAAGAAGAAGAAGAAGAAGAAGAAGAAAAAAAAAGGCCAAATGAGGCGCCAGTCCCTAAACAAAGTCGAAAAAAATTAAGCACCAGTCCCTAAACAAAGTCGAAAAAAATTAAACAAACTGAAGGATAAGCGTCTTCAACCTTCCCTTCTAAGAGTTCAAGTCATAGGAAGGGAAGGATACAGAAGCAGGATAATCTGTTCTTCCTTACTTAACCCTTTGTATCCCTTGTTGCCCTTCTGCTCTTCCTTTCATTCTCCTTTCTATCCACGCCACCTCCCACCACCATCTCTACTTCCTTCTTCCTCCATTCCTCCAACTACCTCTCTCTCTCTCTCTCTCTCTCTCTCTCTCTCTCTCTCTCTCTCTCTCTCTCTCTCTCTTCCAGCCGTTCCTTTCAGTTTTCCAGATTCCAGAGACAAATGCTGCCCTGATCTCTATTTTCATCACGACCAACAAGTCTTACTTTCTGATTCAGCTTCGTGTTGGAAAGAAAAACGCTCTCTCTCTCTCTCTCTCTCTCTCTCTCTCTCTCTCTCTCTCTCTCTCTCTCTCTCTCTCTCTCTCTCTCTCTCTCTCTCTCTCTCTCTCTCTCTCTCTCTCACGCAAGGTGAAGAGGAGGAAGTGAAGTACAGGATGGGGAGAGAGGGTAGAGGAGTGAGGGGAGAGGAGTGAGGGGAGAGGAGGGGGTGACGGAACCAAAAATAGAAAGGGGAAGTAAAAAAAATGTAAATACGACGATGGGGGGTGAGGGAGGGAGGCATTAAAGGGGATGCATGGGGAGAGAGAGAGAGAGAGAGAGAGAGAGAGAGAGAGAGAGAGAGAGAGAGAGAGAGAGAGAGAGAGAGAGAATTGGAAAATAATGCAACATACGCTCCCCTTCCACCATGAAGTGACCTCAATTTGTAGGGTTGCCTGCCTGCCTCTCTCTCTCTCTCTCTCTCTCTCTCTCTCTCTCTCTCTCTCTCTCTCTCTCTCTCTCTCTCTCTCTCTCTCTCAATGGTAGGGATCATTTCGCAAAACATTTCTAGCATTCTCTCTCTCTCTCTCTCTCTCTCTCTCTCTCTCTCTCTCTCTCTCTCAGTGGTAGAGAACGTTTTCTGAAATATTTTCCTGCCTCTCTCTCTCTCTCTCTCTCTCTCTCTCTCTCTCTCTCTCTCTCTCTCTCTCTCTCTCTCTCTCTCTCTCTCTCTCTCTCTGTGGTAGGGAACGTTTTCCGAAATAATTTCCAGCCTCTCTCTCTCTCTCTCTCTCTCTCTCTCTCTCTCTCTCTCTCTCTCTCTCTCTCTCTCTCTCTCTCTCTCTCTCTCTCTCTCTCTCTCTCTCTCTCTCTCTCATCATACCCCTTAACAAGAGGCTCACCAAAGACCATTAATTATGCTATGTAATTCTCATTCTAATCTTCTTTCTCTCCTCTCCTCTCTCCTCTCTTGTCTCCCTTCCCCTCTGTTCCCCTCTCTCTCTTTCTCTCTCCCTCACACCTTCGCACTCACATTGTGTGCGTACCTCCATTGCCGAGGGGAAGTGAGAGAGAGAGAGAGAGAGAGAGAGAGAGAGAGAGAGAGAGAGAGAGAGAGAGAGAGAGAGAGAGAGAGAGAGAGAGAGAGAGAGAGAGAGAGAGAGAGAGAGAGAGAGAGAGAAATTTGATGTTGCTACAAGTGTTACATTAATGCAAGATACAGATACAAGAAGGAGGAGGAGGAGGAGGAGGAGGAGGAAGAATACAAAGGAATACAAAGGAAAGCCAAACAGCAACAGATCTTTTGGCCCTTGCAAGGAAGAGGGGGAAGGCGAAGAAGAACAGAAAAGAAAGAGGAAAAGTTGGAAAAAAGAACTTAGAGGAAGAATAGGGAGAAGAAGAAGAAGAGGAGGAGGATAAGAAAGAACATGGAGAAGAGGAGGAGGAGGCGGATGTAGGCGAAGAAGAGAAGTAGTAGGAGGAAAAGAAGGAAGAAAAGTAGGAGGAAGGGAATGAGAAGTACGGGGGTGGAATGAACGTGAACGAAGAGAAGAAGTAGGATGAAGAAAACGAAGAGGAAGAGTAGAAGGAGGAGGAAGAGAAAATTAAGAAAAATTACTCCCTCCTCCTCTTAATTCTCATGACCACTTGATTCTCTCTCTCTCTCTCTCTCTCTCTCTCTCTCTCTCTCTCTCTCTCTCTCTCTCTCTCTCTCTCTCTCTCTCTCTCTCTCTAATTACGCAATCATATGTGTAATCTGATTTTTTTTTGTAAACTTTTTTTATTTGCGTTAACTTTTT
The DNA here is from genome assembly GCF_035594125.1 of Scylla paramamosain. Taxonomy (NCBI): domain Eukaryota; kingdom Metazoa; phylum Arthropoda; class Malacostraca; order Decapoda; family Portunidae; genus Scylla; species Scylla paramamosain. The sequence goes on along the minus strand of NC_087172.1, from coordinate 5,677,588 downwards.
TAATGGAAGCAAATGAGACTACTGGATTTGCTTTTCTAGTGTCCATCTGTCTGTCTGTCTGTCTGTTTGTCATTCACTCTTCTCATTCCACAAATATGAGGATTAATGAGCATTTTTTTTCGTTTTTTTTCTATTTTTTTCACGAATTAGAATTTTTATCATTGTTATTACTTCGTCTGTCTGTCTCTCTCTCTCTCTCTCTCTCTCTCTCTCTCTCTCTCTCTCTCTCTCTCTCTCTCTCTCTCTCTCTCTCTCTCTCTCTCTCTCTCTCTCTCTCTCTCTCTCCTCCCCCCCCCCACACACACACACACATTTGCCTTCAAAGGGCGAGGATGAGGAGAGGCACTTACCGGAGAGAGAGAGAGAGAGAGAGAGAGAGAGAGAGAGAGAGAGAGAGAGAGAGAGAGAGAGAGAGAGAGAGAGAGAGAGAGAGAGAGAGAGAGAGAGAGAGAGAGAGAGAATATCATGATGGATTTAGGAGAGGTTGAGGGGACTGACAGAGATTGGAGGAGTGAAGGGTTAAGAGAAGTGAGGGAGGCAGGACGAGGGGGGAAGGAGAGGGGAGATATGAGAGGTGTTGACGAGGCTAAGGGGTCGTTGAGGGGGCGTGGGGGTGGTGAAGGTTCAAGAGGGTGTTGGCGAGGGAAATGAAGCGAGGATACTGTGGTTAACTGGGTGAGCTGATTAAGATTGCCGCTGAGAGAGAGAGAGAGAGAGAGAGAGAGAGAGAGAGAGAGAGAGAGAGAGAGAGAGAGAGAGAGAGAGAGAGAGAGAGAGAGAGAGAATATAAACTGATAGAAATGGTAAGATAGTCATAATAAGTTGGTGGATTTTATTAAGAGGAGACGATGGTGGTCAGAAATTATACAGTGAAATAAGTAGGTGGATTTCAAATGGAGGGAATGTTTTTCTTCATTTTATGCTCAAGGGAGGAAGGAACCCAAGGGCATTAACAAGTCTAGGAATAGAAAAAAAAAAACTCACCAATTGTTTCTCCCATACAAGATAAAAAGAAATACTAAAGAAACCCAATTAATATTAAGCTCAGGTGTGATTGATGTGATGAAATAGAAAAAGGTGTCAGAGGTGATGAGTCTTGTATGATATGTGGCTGATGTGCTTGGTGATGAAGTTAACCAACCTTTCACTGCAACACAAAATCATCTTCCCTTTCAATACCTGTAAGTTTTTGGACAACATTTATTTATTTATTTATTTTATTTTTTATTCTATTTATTTTTATTTATTTATTTATTTATTTTATTTATTTATTTATTTTTTGTGTGTGTTAATGTCCCGTAAATATTTCTGCACCTGCTTAAAGACAAAATTAGCCTTGCTTTTTTTTTTTACTTTCCCCTCCCGTGTCTCGAAACAATTTTTACTGTGCCAGGAAGGTTAACAAAGAACGAGTAAAACAGTACAAGTTTTGTTAAGTACTGGATGTTGAAAGAGTAAATATGTAATGAAGAAAAAGTCTGTTGCGTTGGTTTTCAGGAACATAAAACTAAAATTTCTTATCTCCTCTGCCTCTCCCTCCTTTCTTCACATTTCTCTTCTTCCCTCTTTTACCTATCACTAGAATTCCTTACCTCCTCTGCCTCTCCTTCCTTTCATCAACCTTCTCTTCTTCCCTCTTCCACCTACAACTAGCATTCCTTACCTCCTCCACCTCTTCCTCCTCTCATCAGCCCTCACCTAGTCCACCCTCTTCCACCTTTCACTAGAATTCCTTACCTTCTCTACGTCTCTTTCCCCTCTCTTCAACCTTCACTTAGTCTTCACTCCACCTATTACTCTTCCCCTTTCCACTAAAATCTCCATGTAATTTAGAGAGCAATTTAGAACCATGAGTTTTAATACGGGAGACAATTAAGTGCAGGCCAAGAACAAGTGAGTTAGTGAAGGCTGGACACAGGTAAAGAATGTAACGTAGTGTGACACAAGGGGCAGTTAGTGCAGGCCAAGGGCGCTTAATTGCAGGTGAAGGACGGGAAAGGATTAAGGAAAGAGAATTGTTGAAGCAAGTTAAGAGGAAGAGTGTCAGTGCAGGTTATAGGCAGGTAAGAGGTGAGTATCAGAGCAGGTTAAGGTGAGTATTAGTGAAGGTAAGGTAGATAAGTGTCAGTGCAGGTTATAGGCAAGTAAGTGGTTTGTATTAGGGCAGGTTATGACCAATTGGGTGTTGAAGCAGATTACAGACAGGCAGTTAACTACTAGTGAAGGTTAAGGCAGGTGAGTATTGGTGAAGGCTAAAGGCAGGTAAGGCATATTAAGAATAGGTTAATCTTAGTAAAGGTTAAGGAAAGGTGAGTATGGAATGAAAACTGGTAAGGCAACGGAGACACACTGGTGTAAATTAAGTCTTTCACTGCAATATAGAGCAATCTACACCACTAAAAAACAATGTTGTGTATGATATTTTTATAAACATCTACAAGAAAGAAGGAAATAAAGAGGAACAGATTTTGCATTTTCTAGCACAGTGGTTCTTAACCTTGTTGGAAGTGCTGAACCCCGCAAGTTTCATACGTGCATTCACCGAACCCTTCGTAGTTGGAAAAATAAAATAGTGCACAAAATGAACCTTGCACACACACCTCCGCCGAACCCCTGAGACTGACTCACCGAACCCCTGGGTTCGATAGAACCCAGGTTAAGAACCACTGTTCTAGCCAATACAGTATTTGAAGATGGTTGTATTTGAAAAACAAAATACGACTGAAAGTGGTTAGTAATTAAGGAAATATATGCCAAATAGTAGTGAAAGCGTTAAAAGCAGGTGGGCTGATGGATATAAGCTGCAGTGGAGGCGTGAGATGTGTAAAGCTAAAACGCCATGAAAGTAAAGGTAATGCTTCCCAAAGCAGTGTGAGTATGTGCGTGTACTGGTGCTCACCTCCCACGCCGGGCACCACAAACAGAGCCGTCACTTTTTTAATTACGCATGCAAAGAACGGAAAAAGGGTTACAAGCTACAAATGGATTAAAAGCTCCTAAAAAAACAGACAAAAAATGTAACAATCCACAAAGCAAATGGAAGCAAATTAAACAAATTCACGAACATTCGCTCAGCTAAAATTGTTCTGTTTCACTATGAATGACAAGCGATAATGGGAAAAATGCACGTGTATTATGCGCTTATTTATTCAATCTTCCCAAAGTGGCGCCGTTTGACCTCGTTACTGCGGCGCTGCGTGATTGGTCAATCGGTCAATCGATCAATGATACAAAAAATATGCGTATAACTTCTATATCAATTTGTTCAGTCTCCAGTGTGGCTCTATATGATTTCGTAATACCTCAAAACTATACTGGCTGATTCCTTTTTTCCTAATTGAACTGGCTGATTCCTTTTTTTTTCTTTTTAATTGTATTGGCTGATTTATTTTTTTATTCTATTTTTTATTGGTTGATTCCTTTTTTATAACCATATTGCCTGACTCCCTTTGTTCTCTTTTTTTCATTAGGGGCAGGGTGAGGGGGAGGGGAGCAGCATTAAAAACAGGCATTAAAAGAGAAGCCACAGACATGGAAGTGACAAGAACACGAAGGAGAAGATGGCCTAGGATGAAGAGGAAAGACTACATTGAAGCACACATTGGAGACAAGGGAATAAGCTAAACAATGGCACAAGACACAAACACCTGCAAAAACCTCATTAAAACCACTGACCCAGAATAGAGGTTTAAGCTGAAAAGGTAAATAACAGGATTTTTTTTTTTTTTGTCCCTTTGGTTTGTATCCTTGACATGTAAAGAAAAGAATAATGTTTGTATCTTTGACATGTAAAGAAAAGAATAATTACTCATTCACTCCATCAGTCAGTCAGTAAACCAATCACTCTGACTTGTCTTGTACTATGAAACTAAAAAAAAAAAAATTCTCACTGTAATGGAAATAGGTAGGCATTTTCCCTTTCTTTTCTTTTTTTCACACAAGGACTGCCACGTGTAGGCCTGATGTCTTCTTGTAGCTTCCCTTACTTTCTTACATTCTTATCTCCTTACATGATACACCAGGAGGAAAGACGTATATGCTGAAGAAGTGAGAGGCAATATTTTACTTTTCTCCTACCGTCTCTACCTAACAGTCTCCACCACAGATTCCCCCTTCATTACATTTAAATTCTCTCTCTTCACGACTTCAGCACCCCTTCATCTTTTCACACCTAGCAAGATCGTAGATGGGAAGAAGAAAAATAGGTGCACGCAATAATGATAATGATGAACAGGATAGATAGATAGAGATGAATAGATAAAAACGTAAATAATACAGAGAGAGAGAGAGAGAGAAAGAGAAAGAGAGAGAGAGAATCAATCACCGAAAAAAAAAAGACAAAACTCAAAGAAAACGAAACAAACAGAGAGAGATACACCACGATTTCCATTTTGAGATTTCTTTGCCCTACGTAAGCGGAGCGCCAGGTAAGACCCTCTAATGAACTCGACTTCTGGTGAGAGAGGGAGAGGTAATGAGGCTTACACGCGCTTTTTGTTGCCCTGAATCGTGTAAACAGTTTGGCTGCGGAGGGAGGGAGTGAGGGAGGGAAGGTAAGGTGGGAGGGAGGGAAGGAGGGAGGAAGGGAGGGGTACGTCTACAGGAAGGGAGGAAACACTAGCATGCAATTCACTACTTTTTCTCCTACCTTCTCTCTCTCTCTCTCTCTCTCTCTCTCTCTCTCTCTCTCTCTCTCTCTCTCTCTCTCTCTCTCTCTCTCTCTCTCTCTTTCATCCCCCACCCAGCCGTGCGTTATTAAAGTTACAAAACCTGGGGTAGTATGAGCTAGATCTAATGAGGGAAAAAAATGAGAGAGAGAGAGAGAGAGAGAGAGAGAGAGAGAGAGAGAGAGAGAGAGAGAGAGAGAGAGAGAGAGAGAGAGAGAGAGAGAGAGAGAGAGAGAGATTTTAGTTTTTTCTTTACTATGCATAGAAATTACTAGGGTATAGAAAGAAGAGGATGATACAGAGGAAAAAAAAGATAGAAAAAAGAAAATGAATGAAAAGGAGAGGAGGGAAAGGTAAAACAAGGAGGAGGGAAGAAGGCAGGTAAAAATGAGGAGGGATTAAGTAAAGAAATGAGTAAAGAGAAAGACGGGAAAAACTAGATCAGGGAAATAAACGGAAAAACAAGAAAAGAAAAAGAAAAATAAAGCACGGAAAAGAAGGAAAAAATGAAAAAAAAAACGCAAAACAAACCAAATAGAAATAAATAAAATAAACAGATAAGAGGAAGAGAGGGAAGGAAAAAATGAAAGAAAAAAAACAAGGAGACGATAAAACAACATAATAGAAAAAAAAAGAGGAAAGAATGGAGGATGTAGAGAGAGAGAGAGAGAGAGAGAGAGAGAGAGAGAGAGAGAGAGAGAGAGAGAGAGAGAGAGAGAGAGAGAGAGAGAGAGAGAGAGAGAGAGAGAGAGAGAGAGAGAGAGAGAGAGAAAATGATGCGTATAAACTGACATACAAGAGGAAACAAGAAGGGGAAAGGAGAAAGAAAAAGAAGAGAGGAGAGGAAAATGAGAGAAAAGCAATGGTGGCAAGGAGAGGTAAGAAAAGGGAAAAATAAAGAAAAAATAAACAAAAACAAACATACAAACGAAAAGAAATGAGAAGAAAAGGAAAAAAGAAAAAAATGAAAAAAAGCAGATGTGGAGACGAGAGAAGAGATGGAAAGAGGAAAAGGAACAGACAAAAATACAAGAGGAAACAAGAAGTGGCGAGAAGATAGGAGGAGAGAAGAGAAACACACACACACACACACACACACACAAACAGAAACATCGCTCTTTATGTAGCAGGAAGTGGCGGAGTGGCGGAGTGGTGGCCGGGACAACTCCTCCCCCCACCCCGCCAAACACCGCCACCGCCGCCGCTGCTCCATAAAAAGCACAAGTCGGCCTCGCTTGCTCGGAGCTGCGCGGTTTGAGGATCGATGCACGCTTTTAATAGTGCGAGGACCACGAGAATGGGCAGCGCTATCATCATCAACTTGGCACACTTAAATAGAGTAAAGGAGAAGCGAAGGAAGGAAGGAAGGAAGGAAGGAAGGAAGGAAGGAAGGAAGGAGAAAAGGAACGAAGGTGTAGTTTTGAATGTTGGGTAAATGTTGGTTGGCTGGTTGCTCTCTCTCTCTCTCTCTCTCTCTCTCTCTCTCTCTCTCTCTCTCTCTCTCTCTCTCTCTCTCTCTCTCTCTCTCTCTCTCTCTCTCTCCAAACCCTTCAAAAATCATATTAACATCACCACCACCACACCCACTACCACCACCACCACCAACAACAACAACAACAACAACAAAGCAAGAACAACAACAGCTGACCCGCCGCTGACACTTTCAGAACACGTTCAGAACATGTTACAAGACCGTCTCACAGATTAAAGGGAACATGACCTCTCGCTGCAGGAAAGAGAGAGAGAGAGAGAGAGAGAGAGAGAGAGAGAGAGAGAGAGAGAGAGAGAGAGAGAGAGAGAGAGAGAGAGAGAGAGAGAGAGAGAGACTGCATGGATGGAAATCACTGAGAAATAAAAATATGAAATAGGAAAAAATGATGGATGAAAGAAGAGAGAGAGAGAGAGAGAGAGAGAGAGAGAGAGAGAGAGAGAGAGAGAGAGAGAGAGAGAGAGAGAGAGAGAGAGAGAGAGAGAGAGAGAGAGAGAGAAAGGAACACAAAGAGAATGAGAAAAGTGAATAGGAAGGTAGGGCAGGGAGAAAGGGAGGGAAGAGAGGACAGAAAAGAAGGGAAGAGAAGAGAAGTGAGAAAGAAGAGAAAAATAAAAAGGAGAAAGAGAAAGGACAGGCAAGGAAACACATGCAGGAGAAAAACAAAGAAAGATGAGGCTGCATAGAAAGAACGAATGGAGAAATCATGGAATTAGAAGGAAAATAGTGGAAAAAAGGCGAGGGAAAGGACTGGAAGATCAGAAGAGGGGAAAAAGAGGATGACAGAAGAGCCAAAGAGGAGGAAAATAAGGACGAAACGAGGAGAAAGAAGAAAAAGGAGGAAAAAAGAAAAAATGTCGGAAATATAAAAGCGTATAGGAAAGAGGAAATGATAGAGAGCATAAGGGAAAATAAGAAAAGAAAGAGGAGAAGGACAAGAATACGAGAAAATAATGATGGCAATGAGAAAGAAAAATAAAAGGAAGGTAGAATTAAAGAAAAGAATTAAAAATACCAACAAGAAGAGACGTGGAGGAAAAACTTAAGAGGGAAAAAGAAAGGAGTAAATGGAGTGAAACAAGAAGGAAAGCGAGGAGGAGGAATAATGGGAGGAAATTAGGAAAAATAAAGGAAGAAGAAGGGGTCAGGAGTGAGAGCTGGACAGAAATGAGTCTTGGAAAAGTTTGCGAGTTCCTCTCTCTCTCTCTCTCTCTCTCTCTCTCTCTCTCTCTCTCTCTCTCTCTCTCTCTCTCTCTCTCTCTCTCTCTCTCTCTGTCACATGAAAGAAGAATTCAAAACTTCAAAACACCTACACTGACTCACATCTCTCTCTCTCTCTCTCTCTCTCTCTCTCTCTCTCTCTCTCTCTCTCTCTCTCTCTCTCTCTCTCATGCAAACATCTGTCACCAGCAGATACCAATACATAATACTTTCCGAACAATATCACTTTTCAATTTTGTTCATTGCTAACACCACCACCACCACCACCACCAACAACAACAACAACCACACCACCACCACCAAAACAACAACGACAAACGAAAAACTGACATACAAACAAATATCAGGGGAAAAAAAAAGAATAAAAAATGAAACAAAGCAGGAGAAAAATCACCGTAAAATCAATTCAACACACACATTAATATTTTCTACCGTAGCGAGGTTCGGGAAGGCGGGGCGATATTAAAACATTCCTAATACAGAAATGCCTCTCTCGGTGTGTGTAAATTGGGTTACCTTTTTCACCCTCCGCGGAATATTTGCTGATTTGACGAAAATATTTATGAAAGGGATGCAAGATATGACCAAATGTTGGAAGTGGCGGTGGTGGTGGAGCAGGAGGAGGAGGAGGAGGAGGAGGAGGAGGAGGAGGAGGAGGAGGAGGAGGAGGAGGAGGAGGAGGAAGGAGGAGGAAGAGATGGCATGCAAATAAATTTTATGACTTCGGGGAAAAAAATGTTTCTCGAAGAGAACTTACTCGACTGGAGAGAGAGAGAGAGAGAGAGAGAGAGAGAGAGAGAGAGAGAGAGAGAGAGAGAGAGAGAGAGAGAGAGAGAGAGAGAGAGAGAGAGAGAGAGAGAGAGAGATGCACAGAAGAGATTACGAGATAGCAGTAGCAGTATGACTTTAGTAACTATTACTACTACTACTACTACTACTACTACTGCTGCTACTCCTACTACTAAAACTACTACTGCTGCTGCTGCTACTACTAATACCGGTACTACAGTTACAACTACTACAATTAATAATAATAATAATAATAATAATAATAATAACAATAATAATAATAATAACAAAAATAACGAAACAAAAATATATAAATGAAAAGAGGAGGAAGAGGAGGAGAAGAAAACAGCAAAATTCCCTTGTTTGGTCCTCAGTCACTTAGGATTATAGTGTGTGTGTGTGTGTGTGTGTGTGTGTTGCAGGTAAAGAAGAAAATAAATAAAACTAAAAGAAGATATTGTAAGATGGAATAATAAAGGAAGAGATGAAGGAAGGAAGGAAAACAGGAAGGAAGCAAGGAAGCAAGGAAGGAAAGAAGGACGAAGTTGACAATTTCATGAAAAAAACTAAATGTCCAAGAAATCTTTAAGAGAGAGAGAGAGAGAGAGAGAGAGAGAGAGAGAGAGAGAGAGAGAGAGAGAGAGAGAGAGAGAGAGAGAGAGAGAGAGAGAGAGAGAGAGCACAATTTCTTACTGCATTCTGTTCTCTCTCTCTCTCTCTCTCTCTCTCTCTCTCTCTCTCTCTCTCTCTCTCTCTCTCTCTCTCTCTCTCTCTCTCTCCAAAACAAGGTTAAGGAAGAAGGGACACAAAAGAAAAAGAAGTAAAAAAGAAGTAAGAAAGGATAAGAAGGGTGAACGAGATACACCAAAGAAAGAAAAGTGAGGATATTGAAGAAGGAAAAGAATTAGATAAACAACAAAGGAATACAAGAAATTGGGGCAGGAAAGAAGAGGAAACAAAGAAAAGAAAGAGGAAAGGAGAGAAGAAATAAACAATTCAAGAGAAGAAAGAAAAGAAAGGAAAAAAGAAAGGGAGAAAGGAAGAAATAAATGAAAAATAATGAAACAAAAAAAAATCAGTATTTGTACGAAGAAAAATAACAAAAACAAAAAATGCACGAAATGAATTAATGAAAGATGGAAAAGAGACAAAAAAAAAAGGAGGAGGAGGAGGAGAGGAGGAGGAAAACAATGGAGGAAGCAGGAGGGGAAGGAAGGAATGAAGGAAGGAAGCAGCAAACACACACCTAAGCCTCGGGAAGGAGATAACATCCAGTAAATGGGTGGAGACAGCGGTGGGGTTAATTAATTATGCATACTGAGGTGTGTTTGCCGCGATGAGAGATATACAAGATGCCACGTTGCCCAGGTGAAGAGGAGGAGGAGGAGGAGGAGGAAAAGAAGGAGGAGGAGGAGGGAAGATTTAATAAGCTAGATAAATTAGGAATGGACACGAAAAATTCATCACGTAAAATGAGTTAGGTTTACGTTAACCGAAAGACACGTCAGCGGCGCGTGTCTGCCTGAAAAGCTTGAGTGTTACGAATGTGAAAGCAAAATTAAAACTCCTTAGTGGAAGGGCGAGAAAAAAAAACAACTAAAAGCAAAAGTATATAAATATGCATCTACATATTAAAGTGAATAAATGAATAAATACATCAAGTTTTTTGTAAAGTAATAATAAAAATTTATATATCAGTGCTTTAAAGATATATTTTTCTACCAACATCTTGAGATTAAACAATGAATTCTAAAGTGATACAGAATTTTCATCACAGGTTTACTACACAAGAAAAAAAAATATCCTTAGAATATAATAACAAATCCGAATACGAATATGAAAGAAAATGGAGAAAATATTGAAAACGAAGCAGATGAAAAGAACACTTACTTCAAACGGAAAGGAAAAAAACTTTCAAAAATAAAACAAAAATAAAAACATTACATAAACCCAAAAGTGAAAATAAAAAAAACAACTTGAAATAAAAATCAAGTCACATAGATACAAGCAAGAGAGAGAGAGAGAGAGAGAGAGAGAGAGAGAGAGAGAGAGAGAGAGAGAGAGAGAGAGAGAGAGAGAGAGAGAGAGAGAGCGTAAAGGCATCTTCATTTCGCTAAGGTGCCATTGACTGTATCCGTGGCCATTGTCATCTGTTTGAGGAGGAGGAGGAGGAAGAGAGAGAGAGGAGGAGGAGGAGGAGGAGGAGGAGGAGGAGGAGGAGGAGGAGGAGGAGGAGGAGGAGGAGACCGAGGGGGAGGAGGAAGAGAAGGAGGAGGAGGAGGAGGAGGAGGAGGAGGAGGAGGAGGAGGAGGAGGAGGAGGAGGAGGAGGAGGAGGTTATGGTGATGGTGGTAGTAGAGGAGGTAAAGGAGAAAGAAGAATGAGCTTCCCCACACACATTCATTCTCTCTCTCTCTCTCTCTCTCTCTCTCTCTCTCTCTCTCTCTCTCTCTCTCTCTCTCTCTCTCAAATCCGCTTCTTTGTTGCGGTCCAGGAGTAAAAGAGCAACGCTAATGAGAGAGAGAGAGAGAGAGAGAGAGAGAGAGAGAGAGAGAGAGAGAGAGAGAGAGAGAGAGAGAGAGAGAGGCAGGAAGCAGCCAAGAGGAGGAGGAGGGGCAGGAGGAAAGACGCATAACTCAGCAATAACAACAGCAGAAAGTGCACACACACACACACACACACACACAGAGAGAGAGAGAGAGAGAGAGAGAGAGAGAGAGAGAGAGAGAGAGAGAGAGAGAGAGAGAGAGAGAGAGAGAGAGAGAGAGAGAGAGAGAGAGAGAGAATCAACACACACACACACACAACTAACATCTCAATTTACCACTAACTACCCAAAGTTGACTCCCTCTCTCTTCCCCTCCCTTTCACATTCCTCCTCCTCCTCCTCCTCCTCCTCCTCCTCCTCCTCCTACTACTACTACTACTACTACTGCTGCTACAACTACTACTCCTACATTGCCGCCGCCGCCTCCTCCTCCTCCTCCACCTCCTCCTCCTCCTGCGCCTCCATTGCCGGGACCCAAGTAAATATTGGAGCAGTCGTAGTTCACTGATTATTCTGACAGTGACTGGAGAGGAACGAGGTGTGAATCGATGGTGGGAACACAAGGAAACACCAAGGAAGAACAAGCAGCAGCATACGTGTTGGCCCCTTGGTTGACTTCGATAAGGTACACGTATGTAGAAATGAGATGGTGAACCAAATTGATGGATAACTGGATAAGTATGTAGAGAGAGAGAGAGAGAGAGAGAGAGAGAGAGAGAGAGAGAGAGAGAGAGAGAGAGAGAGAGAGAGAGAGAGAGAGAGAGAGAGAGAGAGAGAGAGAGAGAGAGAGAGAGAGAGAGAGAGAGAGAGAGAGAGAGAGAGAGAGAGGGAGGGAGGGAGGGAGAGGGAAATAATTGGATAAAAGAGCTGTAAGAGAGAGAGATTAGGAGGCAATGGAGAAGAATGGATGAGGAAGTAATAGGAAGGAAAGAATATGAATAATAAGAGAAAAAAATAAAGAAGGAAGAAGATGGATGCAAGAAATGGATAAAGAGGAGAAAGAGAAGAAGGAGGAAGAGGAGAAGGTGGAGGAGCTTTGAAGGGGAAGGGTGAGGAAGGGAGAGATAAGGAGGGTGGCTGGGAGGGAGAGAGAGAGAGAGAGAGAGAGAGAGAGAGAGAGAGAGAGAGAGAGAGAGAGAGAGAGAGAGAGAGAGAGAGAGAGAGAGAGAGAGAGAGAGAGAGAGAGAGAGAGAGAGAGAGAGAGAGAGAGAGAGAGAGAGAGAGAGAGGTACATCAGAGCAAGGAGATCGAAGGGCGTCACCTGAGAGACTTGCACTCATCAATACACGAAATCAAGTCAAAATATTACGAAATAAAGATAAAACTAACCAAAAATACAAGAAAACACTAATTTGTTGCCACTTTTGTTACCTGTAATTTGTCAAGGTGATGTCACGGGCTTCTTTCCTTTTATTCTTTTCTCTCTCTTACCTCTCCTTCTCTCCTTCCTTCCCTCTCTGACACTCGCCCTCCTTCCTCCCACCCTCCCTCCCTCGCTCGCACCTTGACGCGTCCTGTAATTAAAATATTTGACAACTCCCTTACCTGTTACCTGCCAGGTGTGTCACGCCTCCTACCTTACCCTCTTACCTCTCTCTCTCTCTCTCTCTCTCTCTCTCTCTCTCTCTCTCTCTCTCTCTCTCTCTCTCTCTCTCTCTCTCTCTCGTACCTACCTTTGTTATTCCTCATCTTATTATTCCTCGTTCTTCTTCCTACATCTTTTTCATTCTTTCCTTCACATCCTTTGTTTGCCTTTCATCCATCTTCCTGTTTCCGCATTTTCTTATCCCTCTCCCTCGTTTCTTATCCCTTCCCATTAATCTCTCCGAAAGGTGTGTGTGTGTGTGTGTGTGTGTGTGTGTGTGTGTAAGGTTCTTCATGATGTATTGCAGTTTTATTTCTAGATCCATAAGCTACTTGGGTCTTGTTTCGGGGGATGAAAGGCGTATACCAGAATGATTAGTTGTTTGGTATGAGTAGAAGGGAAGGTGCAATAAACGTAAAAGTGCAATACAGGTGAAGTTTGGATATCAATGTATAGTTTGACTTGTAAATGTAATAGTTAATTAGATGATTTGCAGGTAATATATTTTCTCTCTCTCTCTCTCTCTCTCTCTCTCTCTCTCTCTCTCTCTCTCTCTCTCTCTCTCTCTCTCTCTCTCTCTCTCTCTCTCTCTCTCTCTCTCTCTCTCTCTCTCTCTCTCTCTCTCTCTCTCTCTCTCTCTCTCATAAGCACATTTTGCAGCCAAGGTAAGCAGTGTGGTGTCTGTCACTTCATCACCTTCCACCTCTCTCACTCACTCACTCACCTCTCACTCTCCTTCCTCCTCCAGCCTTCTCAATTCCCCCCACTCCTCCTTCCTTCACCCTAATGCACGCTTCTGCCTCCCTCACCCTCCACCCTACGACCCTGCTCTCTCAACGCCCTCCCTCCTCACACCCACTCTCCCTCCCTACTTCCTCCATTGCCATAACAAGCAGTCTCCTTTTACTCGACTCCCGCCACTCACGCCACCACCACACCACGACCACACCACCACCACCACCACCACCATTAGACCATATTCTGAAACACTTCTGCGCCGCAACCTGACTACATTCAAAAGGCTCTAGTTGAAGTAACACGAGTATTTAAGGGTGTTTTTTTTATGGTTCTAGTGATAGGTTAACAAGATTTCTACATTATTAATAGGAGAAATAGTCTTGGGAATTCCGGTAATCATCTCTGTGGCCTTTGAAAATTGTATTAACGAGAGAACTTAGCGTTTCAGAATGCAGGCTTATTACTTTCATCACCACCACGCCACCACCACCACTACCGCCTTTATTCTCACCATCACACCGTAACTGAAATCTCATCATAGTCATGTTATTTCATCACCATCGCCACCATGTTGGTTCTTCTATCACTATTACCATGCCTTAACTATCATACTCATCACCGCGCCTCGAGTCTCATCACTACCATCACCAATATCACAATCCCAATCACTATCATGTCATCATCATTTCTAGCATCACCACATCACCACCACCATCACCAACACTACTAAATCACGTAATTTCCTCTTCTTTCACCATCATCACCGCCACCACCATTACCACACCAGTGTCACCTCTATCTCCACTACTATCATCACCATAACCACGACCATCACTACCACCACCACTACCACCACCACCACCAGTACCACCACCACCAATAGCAACAATAACAAGCGTGAATCAATTAATCTATTTCTTCTCGGCTTTAAAATCGTGTGGGTGAGCTATTGATGTTTTTATTTACACGCAGCAACACTGGTGAGGGCAGGTGTGATGCCAGGTGCGCCAGACCAACACAACACCCTGAAAGGCCTGCGTGTGTGTACGAGTACCTTCGTCTCACTATTTACCTGTGAAAAGTATAGTAATTTTTGTCTCATAACTACCTGTGAAAATGTAGTTATGTGTGAAATGTATGTGAGACTTAGACGTGTGGAAAAAAAAAGAAGAATGAAATTTATATGTGTGTGAGAAATATAGTGTAAAATAAAACACTTGAAAGAATATATTAGGAGTGAGAGGAATATTGATCTCAGTATACTAAGAAACCTAGTCTTTAAAATATACATGTCTGAAATAAACAAAGGTGCAAAATATGATGACAAAAACACACGTAGGAAAATATATTGGGAGTAAGTAGACTATTAACCTCAATACACTGAGAACTCTAGAACACTCAACCAGCTTCCGTTTTCTTCCTTCGTATGGCATGAACTGTCTTCAAAAATGTGTGTGAAATAAACAAATGTGCAGAATACTGTGAATAAAAACATGAGTCAGTAGAATATTAATTTCAGCACACTAAGAACACAGGAACTCTCTACCAGGTTCCCTCGTATGCCATGAACTGTTTCAAAGGAGGAGCATCAGGACACATAAGAGAGTAGATTAACCTTTTAGTCTACTATTATTAACCTTTTGAAAGTGACATATTGAGCGAGCTTTTTTTTCTCTCTCTCTCTCTCTCTTTCTTTCTCTTTTCTCTTGTATCCATGGCCAGATCGCTTGACTGGTAAGAAAATAATAAAGGAGCACAAAGAATAAACAAACAGCAAACAAGCACAGTAGACTGTTTTTTTTTTCACTATTACGAGTGCTTGTGGTAAGTACAGGGGATAATACAAGTGATTTTGTATATAAGAGGCTTTTACGTTGTTAGATTTTACGTTGTTAGATTTTCTCACGGTATTCCAAGGTAAGAACGAAAACAACTTCATGTCGATACAGATGTTCAAGAAATTAGTTCTATATAACGACTTTACTTGTAGATTTCCACACACTTTTCTCATATATACAGCTTAAATATACACACTTTTATGCTATCTTGGTAATGTTCAAGAGATACAGTGTACTTTTATATTATCGTTCACATACATGGGAGTTGCATTTTCTTGGCAACGTTAACCCTTTCAGCGCCAGAGACCCTTTCCAAGCTTCACAAAATCATCTATTACTGATTACGAAAGGAATAAATGGAGATGTAATGCCAGTTGATAAGTAGCTAGAGGTGATTTTTAATGCCTTCAATACACAAAATCATTTTAATACACTTTTACAGTGATATCCGGAGTGAAATTGAGCTAATGTCGTGGTACTCAGTAATTCTAAACAGCCGTGCAGGAATAAAAGAAAGCACGACCTGTTTGTTTGTGAGGACGCGAGGTGACGTCAGGACACTCACCTTTGTTGTGTGGGGCCATTCAGTGACTGGCTTTTTAACTTCAACGTGTGGACGATAACGGTAATAGAAATAATGATGAGATGATGATGATGATGATGATGATGATGATGATGATGATAATAATAATGATAGTAGTAAAGTTGCAGCAGCAGCAGCAGCAGCAGTAGTAGTAGTAGTAGTAGTAGTAGTAGTAGTAGTAGTAGTAGTAGTAGTAGTAGTTGTTGTTGTTGTTGTTGTTGTTGTTGTTGTTGTTGTTGTTGTTGTTGTTGTTGTTGTTGTTGTTGTTGTTGTTGTTGTTGTTGTTGTTGTTGTTGTTGTTGTTGTTGTTGTTGTTGTTGTTGTTGTTGTTGATGATGATGATGTTGATGCTGATGTTGTAGTAGTAATAGTAATAATAATAATATCAATAATAATAATAATAATAATAACAACAACAACAACAATAATAATAACAACAGCCAAGAAGAAAAGTAAGGAGGAGGAGGAGGAGGAGGAGGAGGAGGAGGAGGAGGAGGAGGAGGAGGAGGAGGAGGAGCAGGAGGAGGAGGAGGAGAACAAAAACAACAGCAACAAACAACAACAGCAACAACAACAACAACAACAACAACAACAACAACACGACAAACAAAAAAAAGAATAACGAAAAGAAGTCAGCGAGAAAGGAGGAGGAAGAGGCAGAGGCAGCAGTGGCAGGGGCGGGGAGAGCACCACCACCACCACCACCAGCACCGTGTGGCTTGGTGCGCCGTGCCGCCTCTCGCCAGCCGTCACAGCTAAGCCGGGTGGTGCAAGAGGCGTGACACAACATTACGGCCACCACCACTCCTCTCCCTCGCCCAGACGCTGAGTGCCTGTCCCCGAGGCTTGCAGCACGCCACCCGAGGCACGGGGCGCGGGTGAAGGACAGGACTAAGCCGATGCAATGATCCTTGTCTACCCGCACGATTCCCCGCCATGTTTTCAGCCCAGTTCGGTGACTTAACGCAGCCAGAACCGAGTGAACAGCAGAGCGAGGCACGGGGTTCATAAAAGTAAACTGGTTATCGTATAGTCGTTGGAACAGACTCAGTAATAAGGTTGTGGTTGTCTGAGAATCAATAGGGAGTTTTCTATTTCAGTAAAGCAGGAGAGCGAGGCACGAACTTCATAAAGGTAAACTGGTTCTCAAATAGTGATAGGAACAGACTCAGTAATCAGGTTGTTAGTGCAGAGTCAATGGGGAGCTTTGAAAGTTCAGACAAATTTATGGATAGGAATGGCTTGTGGAAACAGGCAGCCATACAGGGACCGCCACGTGTAGGCCTCAATGGCTTCCTGCTACTTTCCTGATTTTCTTGTATTCCTTTGTTCTAAGCACTGGACAGATAAATCAAGGGCACAAGTCAGTCAAATTCAAATCGAATCATCTTTTCTAGCCACTCTTAATTTCCCTGATCTGATAAGAATCAAATAGTTACCAGGTTTTGCTAAGATACTATCAGGCGATGACAGCATAAAACTGATAAGGAAAAAACACAATGGAAGTACATGTTACAACTCATGACCACGACTGTGCCTCTCCTTCGTTAGAAATGCAGGTGTCAGTCAGCCACACGCTGCAAGTAATACATGACACAGAAGAAGAAAAACAGGAGTCACAATGGAGTCGGCCACACGCTGCAAGTATTACATGACACAGGAGAAATAAAACAGGCGTCACAATGGAGAAGTGATAAAGAGGGCACACCGGAGGGCCTCACAGGAGAAGGAAGTTTCAAGACACCTCGAAAACTAGACTGGCTTTTCACTGATATTATGTCTTTTTTTTTTCTTTTTTTTTTAATACGGCATTATGAGTGTTTGTTTTGAGTTACTTTTTTTACCCTTAACCAGTGTACGCAACGGAAAAAAGTAACAAAAACTTTAAGTAAAAAAAAAAACACGAAGGAACAACACGATTACACACACACACACACAAACACACACACACACACACACACACTTATGCAGAACAAAAACAATTCTAAAACCAGAAACACCAAAGTAACAAAACACATTAAAGAAACAATACCACCTAACCACCACCACCACCAACACACACACACACACACACACACACACGATCCGGGACACGAACCAAGCAACAAGTCCCAGGGAAGAACAAGGCTTTCCGCGCCAGGGTACAAGAGGAAGACCAGTCTGATGAGTGGCTGGGATGTGGAGACGAGGAGTGTCAGATTTGCATTAGAGAAGAGGTGAGGTACGTACGTGCGTCTGGGAGAGAGGAAAGGGATGAGTCTCTCTCTCTCTCTCTCTCTCTCTCTCTCTCTCTCTCTCTCTCTCTCTCTCTCTCTCTGGTGTGTACAATGACAATTTGAATGAAAGAGAATGCATAATACATATTGTGGTTTTTGTAGTAGCAGTAGTAGTAGCAGTAGAAGGAAAACGTCGTGAGAGAGAGAGAGAGAGAGAGAGAGAGAGAGAGAGAGAGAGAGAGAGAGAGAGAGAGAGAGAGAGAGAGAGAGAGAGAGAGAGAGAGAATGAACCCTAAAAGAGGTGTGTCCGTGTTTATGACTGTTTTGTGAGGGTGAGGTGCACACTAGTTAGTCATGCAGTGTGCAGGGCGTACACACACACACACACACACACACACACACACACACACACACACACACACACACACACACACACACACACACACACACACACACACACACACACACACACCTCAAGAGTTATTTATCTGCAAGAGAGAGAGAGAGAGAGAGAGAGAGAGAGAGAGAGAGAGAGAGAGAGAGAGAGAGAGAGAGAGAGAGAGAGAGAGAGAGAGAGAGAGAGAGAGAGAGAGAGAGAGAGAGAGAGAGAGAGAGAGAGAGAGAATGAAAAAAAGTTAGCTTACAAATGAAAGCCAAGAGAGAGAGAGAGAGAGAGAGAGAGAGAGAGAGAGAGAGAGAGAGAGAGAGAGAGAGAGAGAGAGAGAGAGAGAGAGAGAGAGAGAGAATGAAAAAAAAGTTAGCTTACAAATGAAAGCCAAACATTTTATTTCAGGCATCAAAAGTGACAATGCAAAGAAGGAAAAAGAAAAGGAATAAAGAAAGGGAAGAAGGAAAAAATTATATATACGGAGGGGAGAAGAGAAACGAAAAGAGACTGAGGTTAGAGAAATTAATACAAAAAAGAAGAAACAGAAGAGAAAGAACAGGATGTGAAAAATTATGAGAAAATAACAGGTTAAAGAAAGAAAAAACATAGCTAAACAATAATGAAAAGATACTGAGAGAGAGAGAGAGAGAGAGAGAGAGAGAGAGAGAGAGAGAGAGAGAGAGAGAGAGAGAGAGAGAGAGAGAGAGAGAGAGAGAGAGAGAGCAATTACTTACCATTACCAGGTTCTCATATACAGAAAACTTAGAGAAAAATAATTCTCTCTCTCTCTCTCTCTCTCTCTCTCTCTCTCTCTCTCTCTCTCTCTCTCTCTCTCTCTCTCTCTCTCTGTTTCTCAATTTCAGCAAAGTTCTCTAAAGTTGTATTTCTCTAAACCTGTGTATTTTTCCTCACATTCTTAGTAGTAGTAGTAGTAGTAGTAGTAGTAGTAGTAGTAGTAGTAGTAGTAGTAGTAGTAGTAGTAGTAGTAGTAGTATTAGTAGTAGTAGTAGTAGTAGTAGTAGTAGTAGTAGTATGTGTAGTAGTAATAGTAGTAGTAGTAATAGTAGTAGTGGCGGAAAATGGAGAGAGAGAGAGAGAGAGAGAGAGAGAGAGAGAGAGAGAGAGAGAGAGAGAGAGAGAGAGAGAGAGAGAGAGAGAGAGAGAGAGAGAGAGAGAGAGAGAGAGAGAGAGAGAGAGTTAACTTCAGACGGAAAAGTTTTGTGATGGGGTAAGATAACAATTTATTCTGTAAGGAGGAAGAGGAGGAGGAAGAGGAAGAGGAAGAAGAGGAGGAAGAGGAGAGGAAAGAGGAGGAAGGGGAGGAGAAGGAGTAGGAAGATAAAGACGAAGGAGAAAAGAGGAAAGAGAACAAACAACAATAAAAAGGGAGAAGATTGAAATATGATAAAAAAAAATAAAAATGCAGACACGGAGGAAGACCATGAGGAGGAGGAGGAGGAGGAGGAGGAGGAGGAGGAGGAGGAGGAGGAGGACACGATAGAAAAAATAAAGAACAATAAAAGTGAAAACAAGACGATAGGAAAATAATGATAAAAATAATGAAGCTGATAACTATACAAAGAATACCGAGAAACAGAAAGAAAGACAAAAGAAGAACAAACACCAACAGAAAGTGCATAGAGAATTCTTGAGGAGGAGGAGGAGGAGGAGGAGGAGGAGGAGGAGGAGGAGGAGGAGGAGGAGGAGGAGGAGGAGGAGGAGGAGAAATGAGAATAATAACAGGAGAGGATAAAACGATAATGATGATAGGAATTCTAATGATGCAGTGGAAGAATTATAATGGTGAAAGAGGAAGAATAACAGGAAAAGAAGAAGAAGAAGAGGAAGAAGAAGAAGAAGAAGAAGAAGAAGAAGAAGAAAAAGAAGAGTAATAACAACAAAAAAAAACAAGGACAACGACAAGGACGAAGAGAAATAAGGATAACAACAAGAGAGACGAAACAGAATAATGAAAATAATTACGAAAGCGAATATGATAATTTGAAGAAGACGAAGAACAGAACAAATGAGACGAAGAAAATAAGAATAACACTCGAAAATAAGAAAACACAAATCAAAAACAATGAAGACAACGATTTGAAGAACAAGACCAAGAGGAGAAAGAGGACAGAGAGAGAGAGAGAGAGAGAGAGAGAGAGAGAGAGAGAGAGAGAGAGAGAGAGAGAGAGAGAGAGAGAGAGAGAGAGAGAGACACCAACGGGAGGAGAATGAAGAGAAAGAGGCAGAGGCGGCGGCAGACGAGGCAGACGAGGAGGACACGACCTTGAGACGCCGAGAAAGAGGGAGGGTGCCGCGGTGCCGTGTCGCCTCCAGGTAAGGGCGCCATGACGTGTCTACCTGCCTCTAAAAATACCCCGGTGTCGTACCTTTACTTAATTAAGGGCTGGGAGAGAGAGAGAGAGAGAGAGAGAGAGAGAGAGAGAGAGAGAGAGAGAGAGAGAGAGAGAGAGAGAGAGAGAGAGAGAGAGAGAATTATCCTATTGTCAATGTATGCTTCAGTGGAGACAAGAAGGAGAAGGAGGAGGAGGAGGAGGAGGAGGAGGAGAAGGAGGAGGAGGAGGAGGAGGAGGAGGAGGAGGAGGAGGAGGAGGAGGAGGACAACAATGGCATACGTCATACACCATCTCCTCAAATGATGTGGCAACGATGTCTTGAGTGTCTAAAGTGTTAGAGAAGCAACACAGCATCTCCTCCTCCTCCTCCTCCTCCTCCTCCTCCTCCTCCTCCTCCTCCTCCTCCGCCTCCTCCTCTCTTCACGTCCATCACCAATGCTCTCACTTGTTGCTATCTTCCTAGTTTAGTTTTAGTATCATAAATCTTATTCGTCTTTTTCTTCTCCTCCTTCCTCCTCCTCCTCTTCCTCCTCTTCTTGTATTGCTAAATGCAGCTCAATAAGTCCAAAATCCCTCCCCGCCTGACGCAATAATACGTGTGTGTGTGTGTGTGTGTGTGTGTGTGTGTGTGTGTGTGTGTGTGTGTGTGTGTGTGTGTGTGTGTGTGTGTGTGTGTGTGTGTGTGTGTGTGTGTGTGTGTGTATCACTGTAATGCTTAATTTTGTTAATGCCCACCTCCCCACAATGCCTTACATGTGGTTAGTCTTCGTGCAACACACACACACACACACACACACACACACACACACACACACACACACACACACACACACACACACACACACACACACACACACACAAGATGTTAAGTATAATGAACAATGAACGCGAACTTCCTCCTGCTATAGAATCCTCCTCCTCCTCCCCTACCACCACCACCACTACCACCTCCTTCCTCCTCCTACTTAAGGCCAGAATTCCCTCGAGTTTCATAATCTACTTAAAACAAAAAAACTACTCCCCAAACTTCACCAACACTTAAAGCACTTATAAGAAAACTGTATAAGAAAATGATATCACTGTGCAAGTTACTTTATATTATCAATCACTTTTTTCTCACTTTTTCTACATCCATCACTTTTATTCTTTCGTCTTCTTTCCCTTTGTTGTCTTTCACGAGTGTTGTCATTCGCATTGTTTACCTTGGTACCTGCAGGTGATCAAGTACACAAAGGACAGGTACGCCGCAGGTAAACGCAACAGGTAAATCGATAAGTAAAGAAAGATCGTGTTCATGACCTGCAAAAGATAAAAAAAAAAAAAAAGTTGCTGTCATGTTGGAAATTATGTATTGAAACCGTTGCCATGTGAGGACTCGTGCACTCACACACACATACACACACATATACACACGCACGCACACACACACACACACACACGGGAGAACACACGGGCACCTTTAAGCATTACAAACCCCCTTCTTTCTTCCCCCCTACATAGTCCCCCCATCATCACCACCACCACCACTACTACTGACTGCTTCCACTGCTGTCACTATCACCACCACGACCACTACCTCCACTACCACCACCACCACCACCACGGCCTCCACTATTATTTCCTACACCACGGCCTTCACTGTCTCCCTTGAGTATTAAACAATGGTAGTTGTCTTCACTATTTCTGTAATCACCACCACTATTCACGAGTACATTCATCACCACTGTTGTTTTCGTTTTCATTATCAAAGCTCGTCACCATTTCATCACATACGGGAGTAGTGAAATGTGCATCACCACCGTCATCACTGTCTATTTCTACAGTCATCACTACTATAACATTCACCTTCATCACTACTTCATATGAGAGGAAGTCAGCAACATCATCATCATCGCAGCCAGTCACCACACCGCCATCACCACCACGGAGGAGTCTTGTTCTGTTTACACATGTTTTCTCACACGTAATTGAATGATACATAAAAATACTCAAAGAATCAAACGCACGACAGAAAACAGAGACACGTTAATCACAAAAGCAACAAAAGCAAAAGAAAGACGTACCAGTGAATACAAAAACTAACGAATGATACACAAAACAATAAAAACACAATGAAATAATAAGAGGAATGATGTACAGCAACTATTATCACTTCCTTTGCGTATTAAAAAAGATATATCATGCAGTTCTTTTCAATGTAAGAGATTCTGGCAAAGAGCAACGAGGCAAAAAAAAAAAAAAGACGAACAGAAAGTCAACTCCAAAATAGCGTAAAACTGTCTTTCAATCACCTCTAGATCAATTAATTAATAGCTGCGTGTATAAATATAAATAGTTATTATACAAAAAGATACCCACATCAGAAAATAGTAGGTCTCTTAGTGTCAGTGGTAGTATTATGTGAAGAGGAATGAAGGAAGGGAAAAAGAGAGAAAAGGGAGGGAAGAAGGGAGAGAAGGAAGGAAGGACTGCGGGAATGAGGGAGACACGTGCGGCATTAGAGGAGTTACGAGTTGGATGGTGATGTTAATGGTGATGTGATTATAAAGATGATGAGAATGATTACCTTCACTACCACTGACACCATTCACCACCATTACTAAGTCTTCAAACGTCCATATATCGTCACCTGTTCTCATGTAGCTCCATCAACACCATTCATCACCATTACTAGTCTCCAAACGTCTATCTGCTCTCATATTTTTAGATAAAGTACCAGGAATACCATTAACCATCATTACCATTATCAAACAGTCATCAAACGAACAGCAAAACACCACCTTAGCCTCTCTCTCTCTCTCTCTCTCTCTCTCTCTCTCTCTCTCTCTCTCTCTCTCTCTCTCTCTCTCTCTCTCTGTTCTATTTTCTTTTTTTCATAGATACAACAATCAAGGGAGCGTTTTTAATCCATTATTTTGCCTTTGATCAATCTCCATGATACATAAAAAAAATACTACTTTGCCGCAACTTCATACATCACCACCACATGACATCATCACTATCTGCGCCAGCACCTTTATCAACCTCCCTCACGCATCACCACCACTACCACCCATATGGTAGGAATCAATGCCCATGCAACTGGTGTGATGGTGGTGGTGGTGGTGGTGGGTATAATAACACTAATGATAATGTGAGAGCATTTTAATCATCATAGTAATTAAGATACTCAATTATTTAACTACTTAATGATTTAACTATTTAACGATCAAACAGTCAATTAAGTCATAGTCATTTCCTTGTTTGGTACCTTAACAAGTCACCCACTTAACGATTGTTGATAATTACTGGAGTACCACGTCTCTCTCTCTCTCTCTCTCTCTCTCTCTCTCTCTCTCTCTCTCTCTCTCTCTCTCTCTCTCTCGACATCACGAATACTGACAGCGTAATTAAGATTTAACAGCCTGAAAGGAAAGAAAATCATAATCACTTCCACCATAATAACCACCACTCGCTCCACCTCCACCACCACCACCACATGCCACCTGCCTCACCACCACCACATCACCTGCCTCATCACCATCACCGCTTCATTCACCACTACCGCCATCATATTTATAGCAACAATAGTAGTAGTAGTAGTAATAGTAGTAGTAGTAGTAGTAGTAGTAGTAGTAGTAGTAGTAAAATAACGATACCATTAGAGCACCATCATTATAACTACTACTACTGCTACTTACTGCTGTTACTCTACCGCACACCACCACCACCACCACCACCTCCCAGAAGCACGCAGTCA
This sequence comes from Scylla paramamosain, assembly GCF_035594125.1. Classification (NCBI taxonomy): domain Eukaryota; kingdom Metazoa; phylum Arthropoda; class Malacostraca; order Decapoda; family Portunidae; genus Scylla; species Scylla paramamosain. The sequence continues at coordinate 5,653,434 of NC_087172.1, read as the reverse complement.
CTCGTTAGGATCACCAGTCAGTCGGGTTCTGTCAGTCTCACCAGGAATAACTATCTCTAAGACCAGGCTGTGGCCGCAGGAAACATAACTGTGTGTGTGTGTGTGTGTGTGTGTGTGTGTGTGTGTGTGTGTGAACTGCGTGTGTGTGTGTGTGAACTGTGTGTGAATTGTGTGTGTGTGTGAACTGCGTGTGTGTGTGTGTGTGTGAACTGTGTGTGCGTGTGTGTGTGATGTGTGTGTGTGATCTGTGTGTGTGTGTGTGTGTATTTGGAGGAGTGTTAAGAAAGAAAGGATGAAGAAAAACTGATACCAGGATATAAATATTGAATCTCATAAGTAGTGCGTTTTTTTTTTTCTTTATTTGCCTCCTTACTTTAAGAATGTACCTGTGTGTGTGTGTGTGTGTGTGTGTGTGTGTGTGTGTGTGTGTGTGTGTGTGTGTGTGTGTGTGTGTGTGTGTGTCCTAATTAAAGGGCGCCTCACGCTCGTCTGGTGGCTGGGCCCAAGCAGGGGTGTCAGCACAGCACAAAGGGTTACATGACAAAGACACGTGGCAATTAATCTTTATGAGGAACCGTGAACTGCTGCCTGCCTTCACATTCCTCTGTGCTGCTTTCCTCCTCCTCCTCCTCCTCCTTGTAAGGGATACACTCTTCCCTCCCGGATCTTGGGCCCCTTGGCACTGCTCCCCACCCCCTCCTCGTGCCACCCACTACCTGTTGAGCACTACTCACCTGTCTGCTGGCAGCGGTAGTGGGCACGGCTCCTCAGGTGGGGTCCTGACGCGGGCTGGGTCGCGGGGGTCCTGGGAGGGCGAGACGTAGGTCTTAGTGGCACTGGGGGCACTCTGAGGCACCCAACTATCCCGGCTCACACTGAGGCCGCTAGCACTCACTGCACAAGAGGTAACAGAGGGTGAACACTCCCTCGCGTACACTGGCACTCCACACTCACTCCGTGGCAAGGCGTGGGACACTACTCGCTGCTGTGGCCGGCCTGACGCACTCCGCCACCAGCACTGGCCTCACACTGCAGGGCGGCGCCGCGCCACCACCACTCCGCCGGACGCCGATCACGCTGCCCAACACACTCAAGTAGCCAACGCACACAGTCCAGACCGCCCGCAAGGCTGTCAACGCCAGGTGATGCAAACTGTGGTGCACGAGGAGGAATGAAGAGTGCGTACCGTGACTGCCTTTCCTTACGACCCTCCTGCCCCCGCGACTCGCTTCCACTGCCAGCCGCCTGCCGCTCGCCGACCCGTGACTGCTCGACTCGCTCGCCACAAGTTGCGTCCCTCCCCACCACGCCAGATTTCAACGCTTTGCCCGCCGTTCCCTCAGGTGACGTCCTTCCACGCGGCCGCACTTCACGCCTCGCACACGCCTGGGTGACACGCCTCCGCGGCCCTGGGTCCCCTGGGGAGTTGGTGGCCTTCCTACACGAGGGGCGCGCGGGGAGGTTAGCAGCAGCGTTAAGTGGAGTAAAATTTGCCGTGTAACATCAGCCCCTGTGTTCCAGCCTCGCGGATGCCACCTCGCGCCGCCCGCCGCACGGACCGCCGCGCTGCCGCTAAACTGCTGTGTGATTAAATTCCCTTCCCTGCTCCCCGGCGGGCGTGTGAGGCTGAGGCTGCTGACGGTGCTGACTGCAGGCCTGGGGGGCGGGGGGAAGGGAGGGGTCATGGCTCTGTGGGCGTATTGTGCGGTCTGACTAATGAATGGCAACACACACACACACACACACACACACACACACACGGTTGTTAACGATTGTACAAATCCTCAATCAGGCTAAAGGGGTAGGGGGTTCAGGAGGGGTCGGCGCGCCCCCTCTCCCTAAAACGCTCACCTGCAACAAATGAAACTGAAAAAGAGAATGGCAGAAAGAGAAATCCTTTTTTAAATGAATGACGCGAAAAAAAAGGCAAAGGAAATCCTGCATCCTGACTCACTTGATGAATAGAAAACTGAAAAAAAAAAAAAATATAAGAGAGAAAAGAGCATTAAAGCCAAGCGAGAGAGAGAGAGAGAGAGAGAGAGAGAGAGAGAGAGAGAGAGAGAGAGAGAGAGAGAGGTAAATTAACACTACTCTGAAAAATAAAACAAAAATCGGAGTGGGGCGTTAACCAAGTGGCCCTTTCACGGTCATCGTATTAAGGAGCGCCGCCCCCCTCCACTTCCTCTCCTTCTCCCTTACCCCCATTACCCCATTACCCTTGCCCTTCACCCACAATCCACCACTCCTTTATCCTATCGTCATCCCGCCTACATTTGGTACCTCCCTTCCCCACTACCCCTCCCCACCACATCTTCCTACTCCACCCTCCATCCTTCCTCCTCCTCCTACTCTACTACCCCTATCCCATCCCGCTTCTACTCCACCCAATCCCTCCACCTCATTCTCCACACCCCCCAATCACTTCCTCTGCTCTGCCCCAAACCGGCTACTTAAACCCCCCCCCCCTTCAACTCTGATTCCTGCTCTCCCCCCAGCTACTTCCTCGGCCGCTATCTTCACTGCTCCACCCTTCTCCACTTACATGCCTCCACCTTTGCCTCGCCACCTCCACTTCCTTGTTACCTTTCTTTATTTAGTGTTTTATTTTGTTAGTGTGTGTGTGTGTGTGTGTGTGTGTGTGTGTGTGTGTGTGTGTGTGTGTGTGTTTTATTCTCTCTCTCTCTCTCTCTCTCTCTCTCTCTCTCTCTCTCTCTCTCTCTCTCTCTCTCTCTCTCTCTCTCTCTCTCTCTCCATTCTTATTTCTCTGCCATCACTTTCGCTTTTTTTTCTTTCCATCTAAATTTATTGTCCTTATTTATTTCCTCTTCTTTCCTTTCTCCAACTATCTCCTCTTGCTCTCTTTTTCTATTCCCACTTCTCTTTTATTCCTTCCACAACAAATACAGGTGCCTCCTTCAGTACTCTTTCTTCCTCTTCTTTTCTTTCTCTTCTTAAAAAAAAACAAGTAATATTCTCTCCTTTTCCTTCTCCTTTTCCCTCTCTTTTCCTTCCCTAACTAATTTCTCTCTCTTTTTTACCCTACCTGCTTTCCTTCCTTCGTCCTTCCCTTCAATAAACACCTTTCCTCTTTTCCCTTCTTTCTCCTCATCCCTCTATATACTTTCCCTTCCTGTTCATCTCCTTCCTTTTCATTCCTCATCTTCTATTCCCCACTCTTACTTTCTTTTCTTGTTCTCCACTCTTTCCCTTTCTTCTTCACTACCTTTCTCTCTTTCCTTCCCATCTCCTTTCCTGTTCCCCACTCTTTACCTCTTCTCTTCCCACCTCCCCTTCTCTCCCTCCCTTGCTGCTTCCTCCTCACATTCTCTTTGCCTAACCTAGATCAGCCACGAGAACTAAAAGAATACACAGAGGTGGCCTTCAAGCAGACAATAATTACATACAGGAACAATTAATTTCATCGGGAGAATTAACACGAACAGAGAGGAGGAAGAGGAAACCCAGGCAGGAGGAGGTAGGATAAGGATTCCCCTTCCAAGCCAGAGAGGAGGAGGATTGGAGAGGGGAATTGGGGCAGATCCTTGACTCGAACATCCTGCACAAAGTTAGGACTCAAATGCAGGATAATTGGACTGGGAATTTGCTCGCATCCCGTAAGATGAGAACGCCGGGTTATCACGCAGGCCTGGCAGTGCTGGGGACGCGGCCATGAGGGGAGGGGCAGAACGCAAGGGAAGCAGCAGCAAGTCAGTGTGGTGGGGCTTGTTGGTCTTTTTTTCAGTCTTGGATTGTTCCCCTTGACACGTAAAAAAGCAGTAACAATGAATTAAATTTGTTAACTAAGGGGGTAACTAACTGATTAATTAACCAAGTGTCTAATTAACTTATTCACTATCTAATTAATTAACTATTCATCTATCTGTCTGCTTATCTATTTAACTAATAGTCTATCTATTTATCAAGTATCTATCCATCTATCTATTTAACTGTCTATCTATCTATCTAACCAACCACCTAACTAAATAATTAACAACCAATTAACTGATTATCGAACTAATTAACTTACTAGCTTATCAAATAAATAAATAAATAGAAAAAATAATAAAGAAACTTATTAAATCAATGAATAAATAGAAAAAATAATAAAGAAACAAATAAATGAAGTAATTAAGTACAAATATCTGTATCCACTTATCATCTACACAGGAAGGCAACTTATCTTGACTCACAGCTCCCTACTGACTGCACAAACTCAATAACCAATACATATAGAGAACATAACCAGGTGTAGATAACTGCAGCTGTTGCTTGGGAAATGTTTGTGTTCCTCTTATTCCCCCTACAGGAGATGCTTATGTAAAGGCTTAACTACGAGAAGTCATGTCACCTGCAGCGTCCAGACCACGGCAACCTGTTATCATCACGGGAATGTTTATAAGAAAGGGAAGTGCGTACGTAAGGTCACCATAAATAAATAAATAAGTAGAAGGTGAGACCGTTTGCTATTACCACTACGAAAATATACACAAAACAGGCAAGTAAGCACGTAAACCCACCACAAAAAAGAAAAAAATTAAAATGAGGCTATGGTGAGATGAGGAACCTAATAAAAGAGCCTAGAAAACGTCTGTTGAAGGGAGAAGACCTAAGAAGTGACAGAGAATGAGAAAGAAGGAATCACGTTCAAGATAAAGAAAACAGGAGCAACAGAAAACGCAAGACTTATTCGTGGCGCCAACCCCTGACACTAGAATGACGGAGGAGGAGGAGGAGGAGAAGGAGGAGGAGGAGGAGGAGGAGAAGCAAGGGATGTGACACTGTATGCTTATTGCTTAACTCACTTGAATCCTTAAAAGAATAGAGTAATGAGAGGCACTTTGTGAGATTTTTTCCTCTCTCTCTCTTTCTCTCTCCTTTTCCTGAATTTGTTTTTGTTCTGTTTTTGTTGTGTCTTCCTTGTGCATATAAAAACTACAAAGGATCTTAAAGTCAGAACAAACAACAACAGATATTTTGGCCTTTAATAAGACCCTGTGTGTGTTACTACAGTACATGTTCTTTAAGCATGAGGAAGCAAATATTAATCAAATGGTATGTTAAATTTAACGAAGAAACGATTGAGGAAACAATTTTTTTTTTAATGTTAACTCAATTACGATTCACGTAGCATAGGTAAAATATTGATAAGATAAAAGATATGCATGTTTAGCGTAAGTTATGAAAATACTGATAAGATAGATAATATATACATGTTCAGTAAAAGTAAAAAAGAATATTGATGAGATAAAATATGCATGTATGATTTGTACAAACAAGGAAAAAGGGGAAATTCTAGCTGTTTAGTTTTAATTCAACTTCGTTCTTCAAAAATTAATAAAAATGTAAAAGCAGGAACCGAATTAATCAAGAATATAAACTGGGAAGGATCTCATATATCAACTTTTTTCCTTTCTTTTTTTTTTTACACAGACATAAGATGCAAATAAAATGAAAAATAACTGAGACAAATGCAGAGTGAGACGAAACATGATACGATGGATAAAGTTGTGTGTGTGTGTGTGTGTGTGTGTGTGTGTGTGTGTGTGTGTGTGTGTGTGTGTGTGTGTGTGTGTGTGTGTGTGTGTGTGTGTGTGTGTGTGTGTGGAGATGGTTAAAATAAATAAAAAACTAAGTGCTGGGAGAGAGTATTGCAAAATTAGATAACTTTGAAGATAAACTTGTCTAGACACAGCAACACCAGACACACACACTCTCTCTCTCTCTCTCTCTCTCTCTCTCTCTCTCTCTCTCTCTCTCTCTCTCTCTCTCTCTCTCTCTAACTTCTGTCTTCCGAACTTCAATCCTTCTATACTACCACCACCACCACCACCACCTCCACCGCCACCTCCACCTCCACCTCCTCCTCCTCTTCTACCACCTCCTCCTCTTCCTGGTATGGTCGACTTGGCACATCAATAGCAGCGGTATTAGCAAAGTTCGACCATACGTGGGAGAGAGAGGCGGCGCAAGGTGGTGGCAAGTAGTGGTGGTGGTGGTGGTAGTAGTGGTGGTGGTAGTGGTGGTGGTGGTGATAGTAGTGGTGGTGGTAGTGGTGGTGGTGGTGGTGGTTACAAAGAAAATTATTATGTTATCTTTTGCTCCCATTAACGTCACCACAACAACTTCTTAAACATTCTCTCTCTCTCTCTCTCTCTCTCTCTCTCTCTCTCTCTCTCTCTCTCTCTCTCTCTCTCTCTCTCTCTCTCTCTCTCTCTCTCTCTCTCTCTCTCTCTCTCTCTGCTGTTTCACTCTTGTTTGTTCCATTTTGTCAATCTCCATTTTCTCTTCTTTCTTTCCTTCCCTTCCATTCCTTTATTCTCTAAATTTTTGCCAATCTTCTCTCCTCTGTCTTCCTTTGTCACCACTTTTCTCAGTCTTCTTTTACTCCTCTCTTCATTTTCTTTATCATCCATCTTTCCAATTTTGCCAATCTACTTTTTTTCCCTCTTCTCTTTCCTCTTTTCGTTCCTATAGCTTCACCAATTTTCTTTCCTTCGCTTGTTTCCCCCACTCTTTTCACTTTTATTAATCTTCTCTCCCCTCTCCTTCACTTCCCTCCTTCCTACTCTTCTCCCTCGCTCCCTCTTATAATCCTTTCCTTACTTTTCTTCCCCTTCCTTCCCCCTCTCTACCTTAACTTCTTTCACAATCCTTCATCCTTCATCTCTACATTTCTTTCCCTCTTTCTCTCTCCTCTTCCTTCCTTTCTACCTTAGCTTTTCTTGTTCTCCTTTCTTCCTCTTTACATTTCCTTTCCCTTTTCTCTCTTCTACCTTCCCTCCTCTTTTACCTTCCCTTTCTCTCCTTTCCTTCCCCTCTACTTTTCTTCCTTGGCTCTCATTTTCCAATTCCTCTTTATCTTACCTTCCTTCTTCCTTCCTCCCTGTCTTACATAACCTTTCTCTCTCTCTCTCTCTCTCTCTCTCTCTCTCTCTCTCTCTCTCTCTCTCTCTCTCTCTCTCTCTCTCTCTCTCTCTCTCCACAAAACACACCCAAGGTAACACACACTAATTCAATTTCCTTTTCCTTGTTCTTCCTCTTCACTTACTTCTTTCTTAATGGGCTTATTCCCTTAAATTAGAGCCACTTATTCTCGCGCTCTCGTGTATATGTTCGCGTCTCTGTCTGTTTGTCTGTCTGTCTGTCTGTCTGTCTGTCTGTCTGTTGTTGTGTCTTGGTCTAGAAAAGCTTCCAGGATTTCATGATGTCATAAAATGTTGAGGTTAGATATTGCGCTCTCTCTCTCTCTCTCTCTCTCTCTCTCTCTCTCTCTCTCTCTCTCTCTCTCTCTCTCTCTCTCTCTGTTGCCAATCCAGGTACACAAATACGAAATCTAAGGAAGAAGAAGAAGAAGAAGAAGAAGAAGAAGAAGAAGAAGAAGAAGAACTTAGAGGAATATGAAGAAGAGGAGAACACAGAGAAGGGATACGAAGAAGAGGAGAAGGAGGAAGAGGAAGAGGAGGAAAGAGGAGGTATAGGGCAAGGAGGAGGAAAGGAAAAGGGAAACTCTTAGATGAGTATTCTCAACCTCTCATCTCCACCAATATTCCCCTTGACCGGCAATAAGGAGGAGGAGGAGGAGGAGGAGGAGGAGGAGGAGGAGGAGGAGGAGGAGGAGGAGGAAGGAAGAGCTTCTGTATATTTCTTTATCTTCTTATCTCCAAAAGTTAGAAAGACAGGGAGGACAAAGAGGAAAGGAAGAGGAAGAAGCGACAAAAAATAAAAGGAAAAGGAAGAGAGGACAAACCCGATAACGAAGGGAAAGTAAGCAAAAACGAAAGGAAAGAAACGAGGAAGAAAAAGATGAACACGTGCAAAGAGGAAAACGATGAGGATAAGGATGAAGAGGAGGAGAGAGAGAAAGAGAAAGAATGAAGATAAAAAAAAACAAGAGAAAGATGAGAAATCAAAAGGATTCATAGAAGCAAGGATGAACTCAATGAAAAAGGAAAACGAGAGGAAAAGTGGGACGATGACAGAGGAAATTGTAGGAAATTAAAAGGAAAGAATCAAGAAAGCTACGATGAACAAAATAAGGAGGAAAAAAAGAAGAAAACTGATGAGAAAAAGAAGAAATTGAAAGGAAAGAATCAAGAAAACTACGATGAACAAAATAAGGAGGAAAAACAGAAGAGAGAATAAGGATGAAAACAAGTGAAAAAAAAAACAGAAAATTGAAAAGGAGTTAAAAAAAAAGCGACAAACAAACAAATGAGGAAAACTAGAAGAAAAAAGGAGTAAGAGAAGAGAGAATGAAGATCAGAACACGGAAAAAAATGAGAAGAACTGAAAGAAAGGAGTCGAGGTGGCGAAGATGAGGACAAAGAAAGAGGAAAATGAGGAAACTTACATTTGAATACTCCCCTTCTGCTGTTCCTCCTCCTCCTCCTCCTCCTTCTCCTCCTCCTCCTCCTCACCGGTCTAAGCCTCAGGGAAGGGCATAAGAGAGAGCCGAGCATCGAACCTTCCTTACTCACTTACGTAAACGAAAAGTAATTTTTTTTCAGAGAACCGAGATTAACTTGAGGAAGGAAATTACTGCTTCGGAAACTAAAAGGGAGAGAGAGAGAGAGAGAGAGAGAGAGAGAGAGAGAGAGAGAGAGAGAGAGAGAGAGAGAGAGAGAGAGAGAGAGAGAGAGAGGCCTGTACTCTACGTAAACACTTCTGTACCGCACCTCCACTATTTCAAAAGGTTGTAGTTAAAGTGACATGTTTTTAAGGGTGTTTTTACGGTTCTAGTGACAGTTTAACAGGATTTCTACATTACTAACAGAAGAAACAAGCTTGAGAACCGGATTAATCATCTCTGTGGCCTTAGAGAGAGAGAGAGAGAGAGAGAGAGAGAGAGAGAGAGAGAGTCCGTATTGCCGTCCTTTGTAATACAGCCTTCCGTCACTCCCTCATCTGGCTTCTTCTCAGCTTCTCTTTCTCATCAGCCTCTCCTTCCGCTACTCTTGTCTGCGGCAGATTCAAGGGCACGTCAGGCAGCGAGATGAGTTGTCCGGCTCATCTTCCCGCTGTCCTGAGCCTGATGAGGGAGGAGGAGGAGGAGTAGGAGGAATGTTAGCATGAGGAAGAGGAGAAAGGCTAGTACAAGGAAGAGAAGAAGAATCAGTGAAATAAGATGAAGCTGGGGAGGATTTAGACGAGGAAGGAGATGAAGGCTCGTAGGAGGAAGAGGAGAAAGATCAGTGGAAGAAGGACGAGGAGAGGAAGACTAAAACGACCAAGAAGAGGAAGACTAGTACGAAGAAGAGGAAGGTTAAGAAGAAAGGGAAGAAGACTAAGACGAGGAAATAGAGGAAGGCCAAGAGGAAGAGAAAGACTAAGAAGAGGAAGAAAAGGAAGACTTAGAGGAAAAGGAAGAAGAGGAAGGCTAATAAGAGGAAGACTAAGAGGAAGAAGAAGAATACTAAGACGAGGAAGAAGAGGAAAGCTAATACGAGGAAGAGGAGAAAGATAAGAACAAGGAAGTGGGTAAAAGAACGCAAAGGAACAGGAGAAAGAGGAGGAAGAAGAAAAGAAAGAGGACAATAAAGAGAAAGAAGAGGACATGGAAAGAGAAGAAGAGGTTAAAGAGAACGACGGTGAGAAGAGAGAGAAGGAGGAAGAAATAGGGAAACTGAAAAGGGCAAAAAGACGAAGAGAAGAAGGATGAAAAAGAAGAGAGAAAGATGGAAGAGGAAGAGGAAGAGAGGAGAAAAATAAAGACAAGAAGGACAAGGAGGAAGAAGAGGAAAATGACGATGGGAAAGAGGAGAACGACGAAGAGAAAGACTTAAACAAGGAAGAAGATAAAGAAGGACGAAAAAGAAAAGAAGGATGGAAACTAGGAAGAATAGGAAGAACAGAAAAGAAAAACGAATTCAATAAAGAAGAGGAAGAAAACGAAGAGGAGGAGGGTAAGGAAGACAAGGAAGAGAAGAAGGGCAAGAAAAACAAGGAAGAGGAGGAAGAGAAGGAAGAAAGAAGCTAAGACGAGGAACAGGAATAACACACACACACACACACACACACACACATACACACGTCCCAGCCACTCGTGTGTATTCCTGACGTGTTTGCTTTTCTGAAGGTGAAGTGTTTCCTGCCTGGCCTGAGGGAGGAACGGATTGAGAAGGGTAGGGAGGCAGGCCGCGTCAGGAGCAAGGGCACTACACAGGCACTCCAGACGCAGGGATGCTCCTCCTTCAGGGTTTGTTAAGAAATAAAGTTTGTGTCTGTCACCTTATACTAGAGGAAGTCAATTGTTCATTCATATTGTCACGAGATTAAGGTTGGTATTCTGAAACGATTTGCTCTCACTAAGACTATTTTCAAAGGCCACAGAGATGATTAGCCGGGTTCTCAAGAGTGGTTCTTCTGTTAATACTGTAGAGATCTTGTTAATCTGTCATTATAAAACACCCTTAAAAACACACAAAAACATCATTAAAAACACGTGTCGCTTCAACTAGAGTCTTTTCAAAGTAGTGGATGTGTGGCGCGTAAGTGTTTCAGGATACCAGAACACCATTATTGTTCAAGTCTATGATGAAAATAATAGTTAAATATTAGTTAAAGAAAAGGAAAGGAGTTCAGGAAAGACACAACAACTTGTACATATATTTGTGCTTTTTTTTTTTGATTGCCTTGTTATATGTGAAGTGAATTTAAATTTTATACCTTGTGTAGTTATTGTATATAATGGTTTTTAAAATAGTTTTACATCCAACATAAAACTTTACGCCTTATTGTGGCTATGTTTAGATAAAAAAGATAAATAAATAAATGAAAAGAGGAGGAGGTAACGAGGGATAATGAAGTTTAGGTGAGTTAAATCAATAGAAAGAAAATGGGGAAGAAATAACAATGGAGAGAGAGAGAGAGAGAGAGAGAGAGAGAGAGAGAGAGAGAGAGAGAGAGAGAGAGAGAGAGAGAGAGAGAGAGAGAGAGAGAGAGAGAAACCACACTCGCACCCCTAGGCAATAGTTTCCGTGAATTGTTGTCGAATTAATTAAGTGGAGGAGTTTTGCTTTTTACCTGGTATGGCTTTGGGAGGGGAAGTGGACGAGGCCTCCACTTGAACCACTTGTTTCTTCACTTCCCTCAGGTGTTGTGATGCATAAAGCCACACACACACACACACACACACACACACACCTGTATTTTCCTTCCTCTCACACCTTGATTCCAGGCTGCCACTCACACTGAAGCTTGTCTGTCTTGTTCTCTTGCTTTCTTTTCCTTTTTTTCCTCTCCCAGTTTATGATCCAGGAACGTGACTTGTTTTGTGAGACTCTGTACGTGACCTTTTTGTTGCGTTTGTACACCAGGAAAGTGTCTTATTTCTTGGGCTTGTAACTGAAAGGGACCTTTATTTTTATCTACGTTAGTGATGCAGTAGAGCCCTTATTCACTTATTCATTTATTTATTAATATTTTCACTGTTTTTTCCTATTCGGGGAAGTGACACTGTTTTAAATTTGTCTCTTAAGAAATTTACCTTGATTTTTGCTTTCACAATTAGAAAACTAGACTTTCTATTCAATTTATGATCTTTTTCATACTTTTCATACGTTTCTGGGTCAAGAAAGCGACTTATTTCTACTTTTGTGATACAGAGAAGAACGTAATTTATGTTGTATGAGGCCTGATATGCCAAGGGGATATAGTAGTAGTAGTAGTAGTAGTAGTAGTAGTAGTAGTAGTAGTAGTAGTAGCACCAATAGGTCAAGCAATAGTAACGTTGGTAGTCTTTTGGAAGGAGCGAGCCACGAAGAAGGCCAGGCAGAAGCGCCCCTGTGGCTGCGGCGTGGCTGGGGTGGTGCTAGGAGGGGAGCAGGGGAGGCTCTGGTGTTTATGTATGCAGCGCGGCGTGCAGCCTTTACGTGGGACTCTGGGCGTGGGAGTATTCCGGCTTTTTTTTTTCGTGCCTCACTGTCATTCAAAAGTCTTACTCCTCGTTTTTCTCCTCGTGTCTTCATTTTATCCCACAGTAGTGTCAAGAAGGTAGAGTGCCAGTCAATCGTTGTTTTTGTTGTTGTTCTTGTTCTTGTTCTCTTGCTTGTATTATGACTCAGCTACTTAGTTTTCTTCTTCTAATTCTTTGTTGTTGTTGTTTCTTTTTCTTCTTCTTTTATTTTTTTTTTTGTTGTTGTTGTTGTTGTTTTTCTTTTTTTCTTTTGTTGTTGTTGTTGTTGATTCTTCTTCTTTTATGTTGTTGTTGTTGTTGTTGTTGTTGATTTTTTTCTTCTTTTATGTTGTTGTTGTTGTTGTTATTGTTGATTTTTTTCTTTTTATGCTGTTGTTGTTGTTGTTGCTGCTGCTGCTGCTGCTGCTGCTGGTGCTGCTGCTGCTGCTGTTGCTGCTGCTGCTGCTGTTGTTGTTGTTGTTGTTGTTGTTGTTGTTGTTGTTGTTGTTGTTGTTGCTGCTGCTGCTGTTGTTCTCATTTTCAGATCTTCCTTCTTCTCAATCCTCCTCTTCCACCTCCATCTCCTCCTCCTCCTCCTCCTCCTCGTCCTCCTACATTTCCTCTTGCCCCTCCTCCTCTTCCTCCTTCTCAGTCAATCAACCTTTCATCCTTTCATTCCTCACTCTTCATCTCCAGACCCCTGAGAACGTTCCCGGCCAGGCATTGCCCCTCCATCATTACCTGTCACTGATCACGGTGAGCACCATACTCTGGAACACCTGCGCCGCACCTGCACTCCATTCAAAAGGCCCTGATTGAGTTTTCAAGGACAGTTTTATGGTTCAAGTGACAAATTAACAAGATTTCTACATTACTAACAGGAGAAACACTCTTGGAAATCCGGCTAATCATCTCTGTGGCCTCTGAAAGTAGTCGCGGTTAGAGAGCAGAGTTTCGGAATGCAGGCAGTGACAAGGCACTATATCACTTCTGCGCCACACAGTACTTTCAAAAGGCTCTAGTTGAGGTTATACGGGTTTTTAATTATTTTTTTATAGTTTTAGTGACAAATTAATAACATTTCCACATTATTAACAAGGGAAGCACTCTTGAGGACCCGGCTATTCATCTCTGTGGCCTTTGAAACTATAGTCATTGTCAGCATAGGAGGGCGTTATTGCGATAATTTATCGCGATAATGATATCGGCTTATCGGTATCCGATAAATATTTTTCCCGCGTCATAGATACATCGGTATCGCCGATACTTTTGGTTCCAAAGGAGCTATAATCGATCATTTTAGTTTTAGAACATGAACATGTTGAAGTTTTAAACTTTCAAAATTAATTGTAGTTATTTTACTTAAAGCAGTACTTTTCATTAGAGAAGAGACAAGACAAACATTTTATTTGAATTTTTTTCAAAGATCTTTCTGTTTTCTAAGATAGATAAAAATAAAGATTTGGATTTATCGACCTTTTTAAAATATCAATATCGTTATCGCTAGTATTGGAATTTTGGGTTATTGATTTATCGGTTATTGGGAGACAAATTTAGTTATCGATTATCGGATATCGCTGATAAGGTTATCGTTATCAATTTATCGGTTATCGTGATATTTTCTTTCGTTATCGCACACAACTATGGTGGTCAGAGACAGAAAGAGAGCATAGCGCTTTAGAATACAAGCAGTGAAAAGGAACCGTAATTAAAACTCCATACCATCGACCTTATAACTTGATGCTCTGCTTACAGCTATACGAAACCGTGTATGGTATTTATAAGCTCCTTCTACCCACACCCCAATGTAAGCTACTTTCATGCCTGTCTTCCTATTCTACATCTCCTCTTAGCGGTGCTGTGGAGGGGGGCCAAAAAAGTCTCTCTCCAGTCCCCTTCTCTTGTAACATGTCAGGACGTGTCTTCCAGCTTTGCCATCAAGGTCTGCTGCCCCTCCGCCACTTTGTGTGTCAAGAGCCTCTCTCTCTCTCTCTCTCTCTCTCTCTCTCTCTCTCTCTCTCTCTCTCTCTCTCTCTCTCTCTCTCTCTCTCTCTCTCTGCCTCCTCGTGTCCCCTCAAATATAATGGGATTGGTGAAGCGTGTAGTGTCTACCTCTCAACTTGACCTAAGCATTTCCTGTTTATTTTATAAAGGATATTTTTTTTTTCATCTTTCATCGTCTTCCATCTCTCTCTCTCTCTCTCTCTCTCTCTCTCTCTCTCTCTCTCTCTCTCTCTCTCTCTCTCTTTGGTTTAAGATATTTTCATTTCTTTTATTCGTCTTGTCTTCTCGGTTTTTATTCTCTGTTTTCTTTCTTTCTATGTTTGTCGTCTTGAGTTTATATTTTCTTGAGTATTTCTTTCTATTCTCTCTCTCTCTCTCTCTCTCTCTCTCTCTCTCTCTCTCTCTCTCTCTCTTGGGTGTTTTCTTTTCTTTTTTATTTGTCTTCTGCTTATTTTCATGGTAATTTTTTTTCATTCTTCGCCTGATGTTTATCTTCTCTAAGGTATTTTCTTCTCTATTATGTGCATTGTGATTATTTCCTCTATGACATTTTCTCTGAGGTATTTCCTTCTTTCTAAGCTTCGTGTTTATTCTTTGAAAGATATTGTTTATTTTTATTCCCCTCGAGTTTATATGATTTTTTTTTTATTCTTGTGTTTATTTCCTCTAAGTTTGTTTTCTATTTATTTCACTCAAGCATTTTTCTTTTTTACTCACCTTGTGCTTTATTTTCTCGAAGTTTTTTTTTTTCTTTATCTACCTCGTCTTTATTTCCCTTACTGCATTTCTTTGTTCGCCTTCTTTCACGTCGCTCAGTTAAAACACTCCGCCTGGTGATTCCTTCGGCGGGCGGCCATCTTGTTGCCATGGTGACTGCCTGTCTGGCCTTGCGTCACCACCAAAACCCCCCACACGAACATCACCACCTCATTTCCTCAGTGTTTTGTTTCTCGTCTTTGGGATTACCTGGCGCTCTGTAAACCTGTCAGCGAGGGTGTCAGCGCGGCCAGGGGTGTCGTTGTGGCTGTCAGCATGGTCAGGAATGTTAGTTAAAACTATCTGTAAGAAAGATTATATCACTGAACTTTCTTCTTCTCCAGCTATCAGATTACCAGGATACCCTAATCATCCCTAATCATCCCCTAGAGTTGCTATCGCCATAACAACCATTCGTGTTGTCAGTGATGTTGTTAAAGTTATTAGCTGGGGAGTCTGTCTGGTTACGAGTGAAGGAACAAGGTAAAATTATCACTGATGGAAAAAAAGAAGTTATATCAGAACTTTTCCCTTTCCCACACAACCAAAACCAAACCCAAACTTGCGGAACCAAACCTAAATTAACCTAACCTATCGCGGCAAAGGGCAGATGAAAAACTGTTTACGTATATTTAATCATTTACGTTTATTACTTATCAATGTCTATCTCACCGATCAATCCCCTTACGTTGTTGTTCTCAGGGTAGCAGACAAGCCACTTAATTATTACTAAGCCCCTGAGACTGTGCAGGAAGGGCGACACACAGACCACCACTTGTTAATGCTCGGCCACCCACCTGTTCCACCTTGTTAATTGAACTGAGCGGTGACTAGGGAGCCGGGAGAGCCTTGGTAAGTGACTCTCATGTCCCATTGTGTGTCCCGTGTCCCAGGCGTCCCAGAGTAATGAGTGTCTCTCCCTCCAGGATTCCCAAGCACGGGGATAAATAACAGCAGTGCGGCGAGGGGGACGTGTGTGTGTGTGTGTGTGTGTGTGTGTGTGTGTGTGTGTGTGTGTGTGTGTGTGTGTGTGTGTGTGTGTGTGTGTGTTCCTCGGTGTTGTACTAATACTCGTAATGTACCCTTCTCTTCCTGCGCTGGGCTGTTTATTATTGAAAGGTGGTGATGATGATGGTGATGATGATAATGATGATGAGGATGATGATGATGATATTAATAAAGGAGAAAAAGAAGAAGAAAAAGGAAAGAAAAAAGTAACAACAACAACAACAGGAACAACAACAATAAAAGTAATAAATAAATAAATAAATAAATAAATAA
>NC_087172.1:5622500-5627500 GCF_035594125.1 Scylla paramamosain | reverse complement strand
AAGGTTATATTTCATAGTCTTTTGGTCGTGCTTGTAATAGCGTGAATAGTTACCTAAGCAGCCCGTGGCAATCTGTATTGAGCTTTACCCGCCTACCTGTGACGAGCAGCAGGTAAGGCAGGTGAGTGGCTTCAGATGAGTTGCTTGATTGTTTTGTTGTTTTTTTTGTGTGTGTTTATGGTTACTAAACCGTGGGTGATTATGGAAGGCAGTATTGTTTCCTGATTGTGAGGGAAATGAATTACGTCCGGATTCTCTAGTTAGTCTGAATGAAGTAGTGAGATAAATGAATGAGTTACGAGCACGGAAGGATTCATTGCGGCTTTTTTATTGCAGTGAATCCCTGGCGCGTGGTGATTACTCTGCGTCACCAGGATTAATGTTGCACGTACCGCTTACGTAAGTGTGTGTGTGTGTGTGTGTGTGTGTGTGTGTGTGTGTGTGTGTGTGTGTGTGTGTGTGTGTTGCCAGACAAGCATTGGAATGCTCAGTGCCCGGTGCAACACTGGCTAGCGTGGCACACTTGTGTCAGTCGATCATCTCACTAATTTTTATTTATGTTCCATACAAGGTTATGTTTTCCTCCATTCTTAAAATGTGCGCGGAGAGAAACAAACTTTAAGCGGCGCTAATAACTGTTATGAGGTCTAAATTTGTACCACTTTGGGCAAAAATGAATGAGCCTGGGACACAAAATGCACGTGGTGGATTTTCACAGAAACATTAAAGAACGCTTGGCGTTGATGGAGTCAGTTATTTTTGTTCCTTCAACCAACTTGCTTTTCCTTCCTCCAGAGACCGCACGCTGTTTTTAAGTTTTGTTCTTCACTCTCCTGCCTCCCTCTGGGCTACGCTGTGTCCTTTTGGAAAAGAAAACTACAAACTCTGCAAAGAATTTTCCTAAATTGAGCAATGTCCTGTAGCGGTCACTGCAGCCAGCCCGCCTTGCCGCCAGTGCCGCCCAGTATTGCAGTGATCGCACCAGACCATAATTCTATCTTCAGGCATCATCACGTTATTGAAAGGAGTAGCAGCTGCAGCACACGCTCCCCTGTCATTGGTCGCTCAGCCGGTGACATCACAGTGAATGGCCAGGAGTGACGGAGCAGGCGAGTGTCCCGCGGTTGCTTTCTGGGTTGTCCCGCAACATTTGCTTCATTTAATCATTTCATTCATTACTAACCACTTCTCTAATGTAAGAAGAAATTAACACTATCACTTATCAATATCGGGTCAAACAATCACATTTTACACAGTCAGGGTTCACCAATAACCTCACGTGTTCACTTCTTTTACTGGTAAACTCCGGAATTCTCTGTCTGTTTTTTGTCCTTCCTATGACTTTAGTTCTTTCACGAGAGGAGTACTGGAAACACTTTTGTCACTAAATTGGGATCTGCTTTTTGGAAATGTCTATTCTTTTTTCTTTCTTTTCTGGGGGCAACAACTTGACACGCTTTCCCCATCCACCGTTTATTTATTTGTTTACTTATTTATTCATTTATCTATTTATTTTTGTCTTAATATTAATTTATTTCATTTTATTTATACATTTATTCACTTATTTATTTTATTTTATTTTAGTGTGTGTGTGTGTGTGTGTGTGTGTGTGTGTGTGTGTGTGTGTGTGTGTGTGTGTGTGTGTGTGTGTGTGTGTGTGTGTGTGTGTGTGTGTGTGTGTGTGTGTGTGCCCTTGTCCATCCCCTTGCCGAAGAAAGTCTCAATAACACAGCAACAAAAGGAAGAAGTGAAAGCCTCCAGCAACATTACCCGTCAATAGCCAATCAGTTGCCTTGTTACGTAACTCCAAGATCACCACCATCAAAACATCACATTCTACTACTGAGGACACGGAATACGAAGAATGTCTAAGTCATCAATCACAAAAAAGGAAAAAAAACATGACAGCAACATTAAAGCAACATTTCCCGTCAATAGCCAATCAGTTGCCTTGTTCCGTAACTCGGCCAGCGCCAGGTATAGACTTCAGAGCGGCAGGGACACGCAGTAGAGCAGGTGACGCCTCCCTTAATGACGTCAGGGCGAGACATTCCCCCCCCCCCCGTAAAGGCGCACGTGTTCGAGGCAGCCCGACACTTCAGGCCTCGATGGGCGCCTCTTGAACCAACCTTCCCTCCTACGAGTACTTCCTAGGTCACTGCCTCTTGTCTCCCCTGACGTCACTACTCGTCACCATCATCAGCTGTCATTGTTAGTCACTATTACAAGCCATTACTGTCACCATCAATACCCTTATCACTGATCACCATTGTCACTTATCATCACCATCAGTAACCATTACCACCACTATTACCATTATCAACACAATCATTTTATTTTATTTTATTTATCGCTCAGATCATCATCAGTCACCATTACGTCCTCCAATCACCATCACTATTTACCATCAGACTTATCACTTATCATCACCCAAACCATCACCATCAGTATGACATTCACTGAAGAGAAGAATGATCAAGGAGCGTCAAAGAATTCATCGTGGAAAAAAAAAAAAAATGAAAACTAGACTATACTACTCAACCTACTTAAGATATCCAGAAAAGACTTGTCCCTTAAAATCATCAGTCATAAAAGATAATAATAAATAAGAATACTGTAAACATGATACTGTAGAAAATCAGACAGACTTCCAAGAAACAGACTGACATGACAAAATGATGCAAACTTTCTGTGGTGAGGAATGAAGACCGTTTTGGACCCTCAGCATAAGAGACAGCAACAAAAGACAGCAGCTGAGGTGTGGACAGTGAAATGCATTGCTTAACTAACCTGGTATATAAATTCAGTCTATGATAACACTTTTAGATTCGTCTTCTGTACATAAATGCAGATGACTTGGGATACATCACAATAACAAATTACCTAAAACATCTTGACTTTCATTTCCTACAATATCACTTCAGTATTCCCAGTGAACCCATGTAAAACTACACTTATGTAAACACTTCGCCTATTGCATGAATGTAGATGACTTGGAATACATCACCTTATCAAACAACATAAAACATCTCCCTGACTTTAATTTCCTACACCACTGCAATATTCCCAGTGAACTCTTGCAAAACTACACTAATACAAACACTTCACTATGCCATTACAAGACGAGCAGTGGTTCAATAATATTCCGTGGCTTCATTCGTGGCTTATCAGAGTTAAGTAGGGAGGAATGAGACAGACTGACACAGGTAAACAGAAGGAAACTCAAGACTGATGTTGATGAATACTGAAGCAGGTAAAGGAAGGTAGGAAATTGTGTTTGCCTGCGGATCTGAATGTGAAAGGACACACACACACACACACACACACAAACAGAGAGAGAGAGAGAGAGAGAGAGAGAGAGAGAGAGAGAGAGAGAGAGAGAGAGAGAGAGAGAGAGAGAGAGACCGGTGATATTAAATTTACGTAAACACAAGAGCAATAGAAACTGGCAGAAATGAAAGAGGAGACTGTGAACGGAATAATAAGAGCATGAGGTTTACCAGCAACACAAGAACGAAAAAAAAAAAAAACAGAAAAACATAATCACTGCATGAAGACACGAAGAAAAACTACGCAAGGAAAAAAAACACAAAACAAGCAAGTGAAAGGGAAAGTTTGTCAAAGAGAACTGACGAGGAAAGAAAAGGAAAATGGGAAGGAAAAAATAGGAACAAATTTAAAGGTTAGATTATAAGGAAACTTGGTGAGGAATGAAGAGTGAAGGAGAACATACAAGGACAAAAATAAGGGCGGTAAGGAGCAATAAGGAGCAATATAGAAGGGAGTGATGTAAGGAAGAGGCGGGAGGAAGTGTTGAGGGAGGTAGAGCGTACAAATGAAGAGAGGCTGAAGAGCAAGGCTGGATTGGAAAGAAAGAGTGACGAGTGTTTTGAAGTGCTGTTGAATGATAATGATGAGAGAGAGAGAGAGAGAGAGAGAGAGAGAGAGAGAGAGAGAGAGAGAGAGAGAGAGCAGTGCGCCTAAAACCTAAGCCATAAAACTAACTATTCCATCATCTCTCTGACTTGATTTTTATTTAAGTGCACAAACCCAAACCGATTTAGAGAGATGACGGAAGGCAAGAGGAGTGACATGTGAGCCGCGAAGCAAACGATTGGCAATGATCACCGCCAAAAAAGTTAATACCAGCGAAAACTACCACAAAACAACACAATAACGACACTAATGAAGACAATGGCAGTAAAGAAAGGCCTCCCGTAGCGCCTGTCAACCCTCTCCCCCACCTTCCCCCGCGCAACGTCACACATTCCTGCACATCCGGCCGCCACCAACACGTCCTCCTTAGTTTCCTCAGGGACTTTGGGCTATAGTGCCATTGCAGTTTTGGGATAAGTGATATGGTGAGGTGGCAGATGAAAGGTTCAGATAGTGCTGTACGAGAATGGCCTTAGTAGAGGAGAAAGTGGATTTTTATTTATTTATTCATCGCCTTTCGCACACCTGCATTTTAGCACTGCCCACAAATAAGAAAAGAAAACGTGGCAAACTGTAGGTGTCATAAAAAAAGTTACCCAGAAATTAACAAGAAAAAAAGGGAAAAAAAGGAAAGAAAAGCAACTATATTGTGTTAAAAAATCAAAATTTCGTATGTTTTAATTTCTTACACGCGTCACGTCAAGTCTTCCACAGCCAGACCGTAACCAGTGCGTCAAGAGTTCATCCTGACCACTTCAACATGTCTATTAATCACTCCCTCCTCCATCCCTTCACCGTGACCACACCACTGCTCCATTCCTTGCTCCGCCCTCCTCTCTAAGCCACTCACGGGATCCACACATCCTTCACTCCCTCTTTCTTTCTCTCAATCAAACCATCTTACACGTGTCACTATTTCCACGTGTCATGTTTAATCATTCACATTCCTTCGTGTTGGTGGATGACTTGATGTCTTGGGTGACTGCTGCTTTGTATGAATGATGTGTGAATGTTGTCTTTTAATGCCGTGACTTAACGAAATGTTCATGCTTTCTATGAGGACA
>NC_087172.1:5615000-5617500 GCF_035594125.1 Scylla paramamosain | reverse complement strand
CAAGTCCTGCCAGCGCCACCACGGAAAGAGGCTGACCATCCACCCTTCATAAACTTAAGAGGCCGACCATCTAAGCCTCACTGAAGAGTTGGGACTGAATTGCCTACACGCGGTAAAGTCAAGGAACTGGAGGGGAAAAAAAGACTTTCTAACCTAAGTTCTGTTTTCATGTGGGCGTTTTTTTTTTCTTTTCTTTTTAGAAGTAATTGAAACTTTGAGAAACAGATTAAAACTTTCAAATACACTTGTGGGGATTGTGTCCATGTGGCGGCAAAGTTCACCACGATATCGTACTTTTCACTGCCATTACCGTACGTCTTCCATTAACTTTAGCGCAAATAGGAAGTGTTTCTCAATTACAACTCTTTGGACGCTTAATCTTGTGCTACAGGCTCTTAAATACGTAGTTATGTAGCTATTTAGGAGAGATAAAGTTAACCTTCTATTATCTCTGTTGTTCTGTGTGTGTGTGTGTGTGTGTGTGTGTGTGTGTGTGTGTGTGTGTGTGTGTGTGTGTGTGTGTGTGTGTATGTGTGTGTGTCCATGCAAACTTTTTATATATAACTTTTTTTTTAGTTTCTTTACAGTGTTCTGAATAATTTGATCTCCAAGGACGTCTTTGTTTTGAGTGTTCATGTAAACTTTTTTTTTTCATTTAATTTAGTGTTCCAAATGTTAACAAGGACGGCCACAGCAATAAAAGAAGTGATTAAATATTAAGTAAATCATAATTGTTGAGTAATTCAATCATTCATTAGCTCGTGGTGTGAATTCATCATTAAGCTGACTCATCGTTAACACTCCACGATGCAATAAATTTCACTTATACGCCACTGCTATTATTTTTTATTTATTTTATTATTATTATTATTATTATTATTATTATTATTATTATTGTTGTTGTTGTTGTTGTTGCTGTTGTTGTTGTTGTTGTTGTTGTTGTTGTTGTTATTATTATTACTACCTATTATTATTATTGTTTATTTTATTTGTTTTTTTTATTTATTCTTATTTATTTATTTTATTTATTTATTATTATTGTTGTTATTATTTTTTTTTCTTTAACCATGTTTGACGGGTAGCTTCGTGGATGACAGGTGTGCTGGTGTGGCTGGTGAAAAAATGTGGGTGTTAGTGGAGGGTGATAGAAATATGAAAGTAGGAAGACTGAATTTTCTTACACTATCTTTCCCTCATTTTTTTTTTTCTTTTTTTCTCTCTCATAGTATCTTTCCCATCGAGAAGAGGACGAAGAAAAAGAATAATAATTGATAGGGAGTAGGAAGTAGAAACATTCCTCAAAAATGCTAAAACTTACTAAGTTCACTCTTCCAGAACACTGATAATTAATAATAAGTAAAAATGCATAAAAACGCATGCATCGGCCGGGAATCGAACCCGGGCCTCCCGCGTGGCAGGCGAGAATTCTACCACTGAACCACCGATGCTTGCATTGCAATGTCATTCTGCAATACTTTCAAACACACACACACACACACACACACACACACACACACACACACACACACACACACGTACACGCACGCGCAAATAAATCCATGAATGAATAAAAAGATAATAAGAAGGTAATAGTTCAGTAAATACATTACATCAGCAAACAGATAAAAAATAAAGCATATAAAAAAATTAAAAAATCGGAAACAATAAGGATGCACAACAAGCAGCAGAAAGAAGCCACACACACACACACACACACACACACAGAGAGAGAGAGAGAGAGAGAGAGAGAGAGAGAGAGAGAGAGAGAGAGAGAGAGAGAGAGAGAGAAAGAGAGAAATAGGAAACACAAGTGAACAGCAACCATCGTGCACCACAGACATTGAGGAAAGGAGAAATGATCCACTTCGCCCACACAGGCCCACCTCCTCCACCTCTTCCACCTCCACTCATCCACACGCTCTGATCACTCAGATGGAAACAATGCCTCTTCCATCTTACTCTTTTTCCTCTCTCTCTCTCTCTCTCTCTCTCTCTCTCTCTCTCTCTCTCTCTCTCTCTCTCTCTCTCTCTCTCTCTCTCTCTCTCTCTCCTCCGTCTCCCCTTCTTCCTCTTCCCGTTCCTTTCTCCCACTTTCCATTCTTCCTTTCCCTTCCTCCTCCTCTTTCCTATCTTCCCCCTCCCTCTCTCTCCCCACTCCATCCCTCCTTCCCTCCCACGTATTCCCCGTACATCTCTTCCTCCCTCTCCACCCTATCCTCCTCCTCCTCCTCCTCCTCCTCCTCCTCCTCCTCCTCCTCCTCCTCCACCTCCTCCTCCTCTTTCTCCTCCTCCTCCCCCAACCAGCACTCCTTCCCTTCCGATGCATCTCACTGATCAACTTGATGGACAACCCTTCTCTTCCTCCTCCTCCTCGTCCTCCTCCTCTTCCTCCTCCTCCTCCTCTTCCTCTTCCCCTCCGAGGCTGTCAATGGTCGCCGCTTGACTGTCCCGTGTGATTGGTGATCGCTCTCCGTACTGAAGGGAGAGAGGGAGAGGGGTA
>NC_087172.1:5597500-5610000 GCF_035594125.1 Scylla paramamosain | reverse complement strand
ATGAGCAGTAAATTATGTTTTTTCTTTTTTTCTTTCAGTGCTGTACGGGTCAATAAATTCACTTTTATATAATTAAATCTGCACTCTTATTTGTATTTAATGATGTCTGTCTATCTATCTATCTATTTACCCATCTATCTATTTACCTACCCATCTATCTAACTACCCCATCTATGTTAAGCTTTCCAAGTTTCAGGGAAATATATGCAGCTGATATTTTGTTAACGAAGATGGGAACAGTGGCAGTTGAATGATGAATAGTCTCTCTCTCTCTCTCTCTCTCTCTCTCTCTCTCTCTCTCTCTCTCTCTCTCTCTCTCTCTCTCTCTCTCTCTCTCTCTCTCTCTCCCTGAGCTTATCTCTATCGTGTCTCTGTCTGTCTTGTCCTTCTCTCTCTCTCTCTTTCTCGCTGATATCCTCAGACAATGCATAGATTAATTCATTATAATATGCCTAGATCCCATTTAGACTGAGTAAATAGAATCGTCTTCCCTTTTTCATTGTTTTTTTTAGGGAAATATTAAGTAAAACAGGGTTCTTAGAGGCCGATGGAAGAAGTAAAGAAAGCAGAAGAAGGGATAGCAAAGATAATAAGATAAAAAAAGCTGAGTAAATATAGTAGGGAACATTATTTTTTTTACATTATTCGCCTTAATCTCTCTCTCTCTCTCTCTCTCTCTCTCTCTCTCTCTCTCTCTCTCTCTCTCTCTCTCTCTCTCTCTCTCTCTCTCTCTCTCTCTCTGTGTGTGTGTGAAGGAAGGAAGGAAGGAGAGAAAAGGAGAACGAGAAGGTGTAGCAAAGATAGGTATAATAAGAAAAACAAATAAATATAGAGAAATATGTTTTTTTTTTTGTATTATTTGGCTCCTTAAAATCTCTCTCTCTCTCTCTCTCTCTCTCTCTCTCTCTCTCTCTCTCTCTCTCTCTCTCTCTCTCTCTCTCTCTCATACAGCGCGCCACACGACCTCTAACATTGCAATATCCAAACAGTCAAGTAAACTTTTCGTATTCCCAGCGTGAAATTTCGGGGATTGCATTAAAGAATCCATCCCAAACTACAATATCGTGCTGGAAGGAGAGGCAAACAGCATTACAGTTTGCCTGGCGCCCCTCAGCCCCTCATACCCCGGGAGGAACCTTAGTATGGGCGCATCATTAAGGAGTGTTGGGATGGGAGTCTTCTTGCTCTTCCTCCCCGCTGGCTAACACGAGATGGGTTTTTAGGCGTGTGTTATGTGGGTGGGAGTTACAGCGAGTGGTGGTAAAATTAGACGTGTTGTACCTGGATGGTAATGTTGGTAATGGTACTAGTAATAATGATGATTACTGTTGCTGTTGTTATTGTTGCTACTACTGCTACTACTACTGCTACTACTACTACTACTACTACTCCTACTATTACTACTGTTAATGCTGGTGCTGATGCTGTTAATACTAATACTAATATTACACTTACTTGTATTGGTTACGGTTAAAGAAACGGAAAAAACTTGAACTTTTATATAGAATCATAAAAACACCCTCGAAAGCCTCAATAACCTCCACTCTAGCCTGTGAAATCCAAGAAACAAGACGACAAAACATCCACAAATACCATCCTTTGCCAGTCCTCCCAGTGAGAAGTTGGAACACGCACTGTTATTTTTCCCGTGTACACTTTCATAGAGTATTGGATCTCATTGCCTCAGCTTGCCTTCACGTCACTGATACAATCTATAAACGTGAAAACTGTACTAGAACCCGCTACGTTGGTCTATACTCAAGTGTTATAAAAAATCAAGTTCTGCAATACTCACACTACTGATATACATAATTTAAAACAGTGCCACTTAACTCCAGTTGCTGCTGCGCCTCGGACCAATCCATGCATCTGCCGACGCTGTGGAAAATAACAACGGCACAAAGACAGGGCGTGGAGGATATGGGTGCCGGGAAATCGACGTAGTTTTTGCACCTTTTGTAGCAGAGTGACTTACTGTGGCGCGTGTTGTGAGGGTGTGTGGTGCTGGTTCGGGTGCCACTGGTTCACGGACTGACTGGTTGAGGGATGGATGAATTGCTGGATTGACTGACTGATTGAATGAATGATTGGTGGACTAAGCAACTGACTGATTGACTGAATGACTGACTGACTTAACAACTCACTCACTCATCCACTGACTAACTCACTGACTGACCGACTGATTGACTGAATAACTGCTTGATTGACTGATTGACTGGCTAACTGACTGATTGATTGATTGACTAAATGATAGATTGACTGATTGATTGACTGGCTCACTGACTGACTAAGATATTGACGCCTTAACAGCACACTCTCACTGCACTGAATACCGGGACGTGAGGTTTACCGAGCGAGGACGACGATTTCAAAGAGTGGTGGATGAATGAAACAGACTCAGTGACCAGGTTGTTAGTGCTGAGTCATTAGGAAGGTTTAAAATACTAGTCATATTTATGGATGAGGAAGACAGGTGGAAATAAGTAGGTGTGTTTCATGTAGTGACTGCCACGTGTGTACCTGACGGCTTCTTGCAACTTCCCTTATTTCTTATGTCCTTATGTTCGTGTTTAGATGATGATGTTGACGATGATAGAGATCCCGGCCGTGAAAATAAGGATGGTGGCAATAATGATGACTGTGACCATGATGATGTTCCTGTTGGTGATGATGATGATGATGATGACAACCAAAAACCATAAACAATGACAACGGTAAATGGGGAAAAAAGTAAAAACACGGACGATAACGATAATAACGAGAAAGGCAATGATAACAATAACGATACCGAAGACAATGATGATGACTGCTTCTCTGACATTGACGGTATTAATAACAATAAATCCACAGCGGTGATAGGGAAGACAACAATAATGAAAGCGAAACGACTGGCCATGAATATCCACAAAATTTACTGCACCCTAAGTATCTTCGTGCTGACTCGCAATGAAGCTCTCCACCAAGTCATGTTCTCTCCTGCGTGGAATTTTTATGCTGCCAAACAATGTGACCTTCGATTCCTGGTAGCGTGATGCCTGCTACTTGGATTTAGAGAGAGAGAGAGAGAGAGAGAGAGAGAGAGAGAGAGAGAGAGAGAGAGAGAGAGAGAGAGAGAGAGAGAGAGAGAGAGAGAGAGAGAGAGAAAGGGTTGAGATGGAAAAGAAGAGGTGGCAAAGGTTTTTTTTTTTTTCGTGGGTTTTGCTTCGAGTACAAAATAACGATAGTATAACAAAATTAATGGTAGCAAGAAGAAGAAGAAGAAGAAGAAGAAGAAGAAGAAGAAGAAGAAGAAGAAGAAGAAGAAGACAACGACAACACCACCACCACCACCACCACCATCACCACCACTACTACCAACCATCACACCTCCCACACAATCTTCCTTCCCCATTTCGTCACGGTCGGGGGAGGCACTGAGTGAGAGGCGAGGGAAAGAAGTTGCAGTCTTTCCTTACCACCAAGAAAATCACCAGGCTGGAAGATAAGCGTTTTTGGCTCAATCCCTTAACAGGAACGTCAGCTTATATGGCGCGACGCAAAACTCTCCCTGATAACGTCCGCCGCCGCAACGTCAGGAGAAAAGCAACGTAGAGTAACAAAAATCTCGTTGAATATATTAAAAAGAAAACAGTGATAACTATTCTTAATGTAACTTTGTGGGAAAAAAAATTATAAGGGAAACAAAACGTAATCATAGTCTTTTCTCCACGTTAGTTTTTCGAGGTGGAGATAGAAAATCTGACAGGTTCTAATTCGCCTTCCCTACGTTGTGTTACAGTAAGATACAATTTCACGCGAATACTTAAGAAAGCATAAGTGATACAATGCGTTCTTTTCCCTATAACGGGACGAGGGCATCTGCTTAAAATTCTTATTGTTGATGTTAATGTATTGTTGATGCTAATGTATTGTTGATGCTAATGATAAACTAATAAACTAATGATACAATAAAAATGAGCTCATGAATTATAATTTATTACATTTACTGCAGACTATAATGATAGCAATAATAGTAATAATAATAATAATAATAATAATAATAATAATAATAATAATAATAATAATAATAATAATAATAATAATAAAATGATATTAATAGAGATATGGAGGAAGAAAAGACGAAGAAGAAGAAGAAGAAGAAGAAAAAAAAGAAGAAGAAGAAGAAGAAAGAAAAAAGAACATGAAAAAATTGAAAAAGAAAAAAGAAAAAGTAAAAGAAAAAGAAGAAAAGAAGAAAAGTAAAAGAAAAAGAAGAAAAAACAATAACACAAACATAAACATAAAATAAAAACAAAAACAAAACAACAACAATAATAATAATAATAATAATAATAATAATAATAATAATAATAATAATAATAATAATAATAATAATGCTAACAATAACAAAAATAATAACAACAACAACAACAACAACAATAATAATATGTACATACATCTGCAATCACCACAATCTTCATACATTAACCACGAACAAATATCTAATTTTTACCACAACTATTCACCTACACTTCTATTCATAGCATGCATTTTTTTCCCCTCCTTTCAAGAACGAGTGTTAATTCCACAAGTAAATTCCTAAAACGAGAGACTTATTCTTGATTCTAGCTGCACGTAATACTGAAGCGATCGATGCCCCCAAGAGAATACGATAAAGACGATCCAATACTAAGCACCACACTACCGGTAAGACTAAAGAGCATCACCCTTACCGTCACCTGCACGATTCTGGTGTTGGGAAAGGTGGTGAAGGCAGCGATCCTCTTACCTGCCACGTACATGTTCACTTTTTTAATTTACTGTCGACAAAAATGCCCACTACATATACTCCTAAAAGCTATATACTCGTATAGTGTTCTAGAGTTTAATCTTTTACTTTAGTCACACAAACACACGCACAGACACACACACACACACACACACACACACACACACACACACACACACACACACACCCCTCCATTGTCCGTGTGTGTGCGCAGTCAAGCATACACACACACTTACACACGTACGTAATTTTTAATAAGCTTTTGTCAATGCCATTTTTTCTCTTTCTTCTATTTGGTCAAGATTTTTATTTGCATCGTTCTACATTTTTTTTTTTTTTTTTATGTGTGTGTGTAATGTACGTGACTTTTCCGGCCTTATATTCTTCAGTTTTTCTTTTATCTTTATTCTTCTTCTCTTTATCCCTTTTTTTCTCCTTCCATCTCGTCTTTAATATTTTCTTTCACTCCAGATATTTACTCTTACCTTATTACCTTATTTGTTTTATTGTAATGTGCACGACTATCACTGCACGATTTCTTTACCCTCCTTCATTTTAATCCCACTTTTTTTCATTCCTCTTCCTTTAATCTATTTTATTGCAGTCTTCATGATCATTACTGTCATAATTTCTCCTTGTCATCCATTTTTTATCGTCACCACCACCACCATCATCAACACCAGCACCAAAACGATCTCTCCTCCTCCTCCTCCTCCTCCTTCTCCTCCTTCTTCCTCTTCCTCTTCCTCTTCCTCCTCCTCCTTCTCTTCAGTATGCGGGAGCAGGTTATGAGCAAAAGGAAGGAGCAAGAGAACACGCCTAACTCACCTTATTTGCTCTTCCCTCCCTCCCTCCCTCCCTCCCTCCCTCCCTCCCTCCCTCCCTCCTCCTCCTCCTCCTCCTCCTCCTAATTCAACTCCTCTCCACCTAACTCAAGGCTTGATGTAAACTGACTTTTAACACGGGAATAAATACGAAAAAGCAACGTAAAGCAGCGTGAATGAGTGAGAAAAATGTGTGTGTGTGTGTGTGTGTGTGTGTGTGTGTGTGTGTGTGTGTGTGTGTGTGTGTGTGTGTGTGTGTGTGGTTTTTTTGCTTTTCATAATGTTTTTTTTTGTTTGTTTTTTCTTCCACTTTTGTTCTTTTTTCATATTTCCTTCTCTTAGTCACGGGTTTTGAATTTGTTTTCTCTTCCCCTTCCTATCTTTCTCTCTCTCTCTCTCTCTCTCTCTCTCTCTCTCTCTCTCTCTCTCTCTCTCTCTCTCTCTCTCTCTCTTCCTCCCTCCTCTTCCCCTTGCTTGTCTTCCCTTCTTTCCTCAGGCTTTACTGCCCTCACGTGTCAATCAGGTTCAATCTCTTAGTGACCACTGATGACCTTGACTTGTGTTAGGTCACGGTGGGGGAGGTGGGATGGACTTCGAGGGAACAGAAGGGGATGGAGGAAGGAAAATAAGAGGAGGGGGAGGCATGAGAAACGGTTCAAACCACACCTTCATTCCTTCTCCCACTCCTCCATTTCTTCCTTCCCTCCTTCCTTCTCATCCTCTATCTCTATCAATCATTCTTCCACTCTTTTCCCCCATCCACCTCCTCTCCCAGCACATTTTCTCTCTCCTCTCCTTACTTCCTCTTTCTTAATCCTCATCCCCATCTCTAATTCCTTTCTTTCCACGCCTTACTCATCCCCTCCCCTCTCTCCTTCCAATCTTCGTCTTCTCTTACTCCATTCATTATATTCTCTCCCCTTCCTCCACCCTAATCTTTCCTTCCTACTTGCCTTACTTCTTCTCCTTCTCTAAGCTCCCTCTTCCTCCCCTTCTTACTTTCTCTTTCTTCCTTTTCCACTTTTCCTTCCTGCAGTCCTTATTTCCTCTCAATCCATCCTCCTCCACCTCCATCTTCCTTTCCTTCTCATCTTTTTATTTATATAATCTGAGGAGCAATAAACAGGGAGATGGGAAAAGGGAATTTAGAAGAAAAAATGAAGTAAAGAGAAGCAGAATAAGAGACATGGTAGACATGCAATATTACTTTTTTTTTTTGTTTATTATCCTCGTATTGTTTATTTACTTCTTTTCATCCATTTTCTTTTGCAGTTTTTTTTTTCTGTGTGCTTCTTTACATTGTTATTATTACCATTTAACCACTTTATTTGTTAATTCACTTTTATTCCACTTTCTTTTGCAGTTATCTCAGTTTGCTTCCCATCTTTTACCTAACTCCCATCCCTTTATCCCTCCCATTCCCCGTCCCGTTCCCCTTCCTGCTCTCCCCAACCACATCCCACACACTTTCATCCCCTCCACCCTGCCTTACCATCCCTCACCTCCCCCACCACAACTCAACACCACGACCTCCCCCCAGAACGTGAGCCCCTCCACCACACCCCCACTACAGCCCCGCATCACAACTCAGCCTTACCGCACGGCCAAACATTCCCACACGTCCCCTCCCCCTGCCACTCCCTCTTCCCTCTCCCTCGCCCTGCTCAGGTGTGAATGGTGCCGCCTCACGCACTCTTCAAGGACGTCTTATACTGCGTCGTGGGTTAGGGTTACACTGGCTTAGGCCTTCCGATACTGTGCTCTCTTTCATTCGGTAAGCAGTGGTACTCTTTGCCTGTTCTCTCTGCCTCTTTTTTTTTATTATTTTTTTTATTTAAGGGTTTCTGGTCAAGAACAACAAAATAGTGGTAAAAACAATACTTCTTTTTTTTTTCATTTGGTAAACTCAATAACTCTCTGCCTGTTTTGTTTGATTTATTTTTGTTGGTGTAAAAGGGATTCTGGCCAAGGGCGGGAAAAAGATGGCACAGCAACAACAATAACAATAAAAAGGCTCACTGAAGATGCAAGTCCCAAAAGAGATAATTGTTGAAAAGAATATCCGAAATTAAGAGACGTGTCTGGAAACCTCCCCTTCTGTTCGCCCTTCCCTTCTACGACTTGAGCTGCCTTAGGTGGCGCATCAAGAGTTAAGTTGTGTAACCTTTTTGACTCTACTTTGATCTGTGTTAGTGGCAATTTGGGTGAACTCTCTCTCTCTCTCTCTCTCTCTCTCTCTCTCTCTCTCTCTCTCTCTCTCTCTCTCTCTCTCTCTCTCTCTCTCTTTCTCGTCTCCACCTGCACTACACGCACTGCACATTACCATACCAAGCGCTTATTTCTGCCCCACGAGAAGGAAAGAAATATTAGCGTTAGATTAGACCTTCTTTTTCTTTGTGTGTGTGTGTGTGTGTGTGTGTGTGTGTGTGTGTAAGTATCGCAGAAGAGAGTTTAAGCAATATATATAAAAAAAAGGTTTCTTGCTGTTTGGAATTCCTCGTAATGCACTGTTAGAAAAGTATTTGCCATTACATGAAAATTATTAAGTTTATATTGCGCAATTCTTTGTTTTGTGATTTATTTAAGATTTTGTTGTCACTGTTGTTGTTGTTGTTGTTGTTGTTGTTGTTGTTATTATTGTTGTTGTTGTTGTTGTTTTCTTCTTTTCCTCTTTTCTTTTTCTTCTTGCTCTTCATCTCCTTGCTCTTCGTCTACCTTGTTTTCTTCTGCTTCTTTCTCTTCTTCTTCTTCTTCTTTCTCTTCTTACTCTTCTTGATACGTACCACAAATTGAACTCCAATTATGGTTGTTATTGTTGTTGCTCTTATTTTTGTTGTTGTTTTTGCTGTTCTAGCTATTAATGTTGTTACTGTTACTCTTAGTGTTGTAGTTGTTGTTGTTGTTGGTGTTGTTGTTGTTGTTGACAGGAACGACAAATGAACCCCAATTATGCTTTCCTCTAACTACCATCAGACAACCAACATTTCATAACTCCACATATGTATAATCCCAACGAAATATTGCAATTAACCTAATGCAATACCCTCCTACTCCCCTTGCCTCACCTCCCCTTGCCCTCCCATCAAACAATAAATTACATGCTATCTAGTCCTCAAAACTCATCAAAACCCTCACTCTCTCGGGCCTAGTTAAAATAATAGCATAAAAAGCGTCGAGGAGCAGAACAGACTCCCAATGCCTTAGTATTAGTATCAAGCAGGTCAAGTGTGGGTGGTTGAGGAGGTGGGGAGGTGGGGAAGGTTGTACGGGAAAGGAGAGAGGGAGGGAGGGAGGGAGGGAGGGAGGGAGGTCGTTGCAGCCCCCAACCCTCCCCTCCCCATCCCCCACTAACCGCCGCACCGTTATCTCGAAAAGGAGTGTTTGAGGTGGTGGAGAAAAAAAAAAAGATAATAATATGAGGAAAAAAATAGCTATTCAGTCCTTCACACACACACACACACACACACACACACACACACACACACACACACACACACACACACACACACACATACATACACACACACACACATGTAAGAAGAGAGAAAACTAAGAAGAGTAATGGAAAAGTAAGAGAGAGAGAGAGAGAGAGAGAGAGAGAGAGAGAGAGAGGAGAGAGAGAGAGAGAGAGAGAGAGAGAGAGAGAGAGAGAGAGAATGGACGAAAAATAAAGAGCCAGGAACCCACCAACCCACCCACCCACACACACACACACACACACACACACACACACACACACACACACACACACACACACACACACACACACCGCTGCCTCTATTCCCGCAAGTCAAATGGCGGTAACTTCTCAGCTTTAGAATTTTTAACCAGAGAATTGCAGTTTTAGGCTGCAAAGTTGCGGCGCAGTATTCCTGAGAGAAAAAAAAGTGTGCAGACATCAACACTCATGATTCTTCCTGCCCAGCGGCGATTACTGGGCACGGTGGGCAAGGAATGGGAGAGTAATGGGGGCAGGTTATTACGTATTATTTTACACGGGTGAGGAATGGGTAAACAATGGGGGAGGAGGTATTGCATGGGGTAAATGTGTATAAGACTGGGTCGCTTTTTTTCTTATTACTAATATTAGCGAGAAATGGGTAAGTAATGGGGATGAGATAACTGTATGGTAATTTACATGGGGCCAGAAATGAGAGAGCATTGGGGGGAGGTATTGCATGGTATTTTACACGAGCCGAGAAATGGGAGAGGGATGGTAGATGAGGTACTGGTTTTGTAAAGGGCGAGAAATGGGTAAGCCGTGTGGAAAGAGATATTACATGGTATTTTACGAGGGTGGGAAATGGGTCAGCAATGGAGGACGAGACTATTGCTTGGTATTTCACAGGGAGCAAGAAATGGGAGAGTAATGGGCGAAGGTATTGCATGGTATTTTACATTTATATGAGTAGTCGCGAATGCCTCGACTCAGCCACTCACAACTCATGATGGCACACACACACACACACACACACACACACACACACACACACACACACACACACAGGGGTGACATTAACCCTTTCACTAATAGACAATGTTTCTCACAATCACGTGTAACTTTTTTTTAAGCAGCTTCATTTATACCACAGTCTCTTGAATACTTCTGTAACCTCAAAATAAAGCAGAGTGTACGCATTACAGCTGCAAGAGGTCCCAGCGCTCATCTCCGTCTCATTGGCCACTGGGCGTGAGACAGATGGTGTTGCAGGATTTGTTTTCCCTTCGTTTTCTCAGGTACCCATTATCGACCTGACCAGAGGGAAGGGTGAACTGTTTGGTGAGCTGTGTGCTGATTGCCCCACCCCGTATTCGAAGTGAGGTTAGCCTTATTACTCATTAATTGATTCAGGGTTTCGGCTCGGCTATTTCAGGTCATGTTTTATAGGTTTTTATATGTGATACTAACAAAACTACAACGAAACTGATCTCTTCACCTATTCCCAATCGCCAAGACCACTAGCGCTCTTCATTTTTATTTATTTGTTTTGCTTTATTTTATTCACTTATTTATTTATTTTATTTATTTATATATATATTTTTTTTTTTTCTTCTTTTTCAGTAGGTAGTGAGGATATCCTTGTCGATGTTTATATCGTAAGGTATTTCATCCTTATAATAATTTTTTTGGTACAGTAGTGTAGACGTTGCTCTCTTGACTTTAATGGGTTTTCTAAGTCATCCATGTTCGTTGTCAACAGTGTCTTGTATTACTTCGACTTGTTTTCTATTTTCTTCTGTTACGCGCTGGAATATTTAGTGGTCTTTGTTTTGCCATCATATTAATGTTTTCTGTGGTGTTGGTGTACGGACATGTTGAACACCGCCTGACGCCCTTCTCCTCAACGGTAGTCCGTCGGAATGAAAGAGTGATTCCAGCAGGTAGTGTATAGCAGGTATGACGGTCTTTTTGATTACTGCTGGCACTGAGGCTGTGTGTGTGTGTGTGTGTGTGTGTGTGTGTGTGTGTGTG
Organism: Scylla paramamosain; assembly: GCF_035594125.1. Classification (NCBI taxonomy): domain Eukaryota; kingdom Metazoa; phylum Arthropoda; class Malacostraca; order Decapoda; family Portunidae; genus Scylla; species Scylla paramamosain. The sequence goes on along the minus strand of NC_087172.1, from coordinate 5,598,935 downwards.
TGTGTGTGTGTGTGTGTGTGTGTGTGTGTGTGTGTGTGTGTGTGTGTTCGTGACACGTGAAAATCAAAATCGAGTTTCCTTTGAAGGTCGTCATTAAGATTAAACAAGAAAAGACGGAAAAGGAAACAACGTGTGGAAGAATTCGTGTTAAAAATGCCTCTTAATATGATTAAGAAAACATTTGAAAGAATATTTCAGCTTTTGCTCCTTTGTATCCTTTGTGAGCAAGCGAGAGAGAGAGAGAGAGAGAGAGAGAGAGAGAGAGAGAGAGAGAGAGAGAGAGAGAGAGAGAGAGAGAGAGAGAGAGAGTGTGCGTGTGTGTGTGTTTGGCATGATTAAAAACCTTAATAAACTGTTCTATTATTTCTTGAGCAAATCATATACAGTTTGTGTGTATACGCACTCGTTTGAATATATGTAAGTATATATGTATGTATGTATGTATGCATGCATGTGCTATATGTGTGTTAAACTCCAAACTGCCTTTTTTCCGGGGAATGGGAAGGAGAGAGAATAGTCAAGTGAAGGTAAGGATAGAGGCATTAGGTGCGGCTGTGTGTGTCCTCCAGGTTCATCTGTCTCGTTGTCCTCGAGTTATTACTTGAGAACGTTTAGAAAAGACAATATTAATCTCTTATTCTCTCTTTTTTCCCTGTGTCCATGTCTGTGTCCATGCAAGCTATTCTATTTGAGTCCTCTGAGCGTTAACAAAGGGCGATCATAACGAACAAAAATAGTTAATGAGTTTATGGAGTTATGGACATTAGGACGTTCATTAAGAGCAGTAATTATCTGAGTATCTGTGAACAGCGAGCAGGAAAAATCAATCCCATCGCTTGAAATTCTAATGTCACAAAAAGAGAACTCGAACACAAGAAGAGGTAAAAATTTTTATCGGCCTTCATTACGGTTTTGTTAGCGTGGTAAATGTTCATCTGCTTATTTTTTTATCATCATCCGTCTTTTCTACTACTACTACTACTACTACTACTACTACTATTACGACTACTACATTCCTTTCCATACTATTTTCTCTGCCGTTTCCTCCTTCTTATTCTCCTCTTCCTTCACCACCACCAACACCAATACCTCCTCCACCTCCACCTCCTCCTCTCCACCTCCTCCTCTTCTCCTCTCCTCTTCACGTAAACGATACAACAACCGATAAGAAGTGAGTGTGCCACAAATGGACTGCTGACAGGTGGTCGGAGGAGAGAGAGAGAGAGAGAGAGAGAGAGAGAGAGAGAGAGAGAGAGAGAGAGAGAGAGAGAGAGAGAGAGAGAGAGAGAGAGTTGTATTATATTTTGCCTTCTTATTTATAGCACAGTTATGTTGTTATTTATATTAGGTAATGAGGAAAGATGGAGAGTGAAGGTGTGAAAGTATGTGGCAGGTGCGGCGGCGGCGGCGGTGGTGGTGGTGGTGGTGGTGACGA
>NC_087172.1:5592500-5595000 GCF_035594125.1 Scylla paramamosain | reverse complement strand
TGTAATAAGAATAGAAATGGGAATGCAATACACGTATAATAATTCTCAGTGTACCTTTAATATTGAGTGGTTACTGAGACAACTAATTCATCACGACGTAACACTTACGATTATGAGGGTCGGCGGTAGCAGGGTGTGAGTCGTGACGTGTCTCTAAGCCGGGGCACTACACGTTAATCGTAGCTGGTTGCCAAGCGTGGAGTCGATCCTCTGGGAGGCACCGACGGAGACGCTGACGGGAGGCTTCCTGAGGGCGGAGCTCGCTGGGCACACAGCTTCCGCGCACTAGAGATACCTTGTTTTTCTGTCCCCTGCTTTCGTTGCGGAATGCCGTGGCTCTCCGTGCCTCCACAAGAGGGTCTTTGTCCTAAGCACCAGGCCCACCGTGACCCTCGTATAGGGGTCACACTGACGGGGCTGGGTCAGCAGTTTTTCATGTAAACATGGGCCTCCCGACCGCGTTTACTACCAGCTCGCAACTCTGGCGGCTGAGCTCTACAGCTTAGTCCTCCTCTCTCACAACTTCACTACTGCAATTAACTACTCTAATGAACTCAGTTTCCTTATTTTCTAGTGTAATTAACTCGGTTTCCTTAGCGTTGCACATACTTCGCATTAGTCTCTCGCCACCAGCCTCACAGGACAGTGTAAGGCGACAAAACTGCCGACTACACCATCTTTATAATTACCCTCTTTTTTTTTTTCTATTCCTTTCTCCTCCCTATCATTAATTTCTTCTTTTTCGTCTCACCCTTCCCTTGCACGTCTGTTCCTATAATGAGACAAGACATCCATGGGGCTACTCATCCCTGCCTCTCCCTGGTGCAGCCCCGCGTCTCGGCCTCATCGCTGCAGGGGAGCTGGCAGCCTGGTGGGGAACTTTCCTCATGTGTCATCAACACCCTCATCATCATTACCTGTGTCACTATCAGCTTATTGTTGTTGTTGTTGTTGTTGTTGTTGTTGCTCTTCTTCTTTATCTTGCTTTTATTCTACATTCTCACCTTTTTCCCTTCATGTTTTTTCCTTGCTCCTTTTCCACTCATTTTCCTCTTCCTTTTCTTCTCCCTCTTCCTCTTCCTCCTCCTCCTCCTCCTCCTCCTCCTCCTCCTCCTCCTCCTCTTCCCCCTCCTTCCCTTCCTCCTCCTCCTCCTCCTCTTCCTCCTCCTCCTCCTCCTCCTCCTGCTTTTCCTGTTCTTCTTTCTCCTCCTCCTTCTCCTCCTCCTTCTCCCCTTCCTTTTCCTCCTCTTTCTCCCCTTCTCTTTCCCTAGAGCTCAGGTGAAATTCTAATCATGTTTCTCAAGCGCTCAAGTGGAAGAATCCTTTTAATTTCCCTCTGTGACTGCAAGGGAACGGATTTACCCTCCCTCTCCCCTCACCCCATCCCTCTGCCCTCACCTCAGTTCACCTGACTTACCCTCCCCTCACCCCTCCTTTGTTCCCCAATTCAACTGCCTAGCTCAGTTTCCATGTCTGTGTGCGAGTTTGTCTGTTCGTCTGTGTGCCTGTTTGTTCGTCTCTGTATGTTTGTTCTTCTGTCTCCGTCTGTCTGTCGGTCTGTCTGTCTGCCTGTTTGTGATAATCAGTATGTATGGTTTTGTCTGTTAATTTGTCTATCTGTTTTTTCCTGTTTGTTTGTCTGTTCGTCTGTGCATCTGTTTTTGTTTTATTTCTCTATTTCTCTGTCTATACTGTGTGTGTGTGTGTGTGTGTGTGTGTGTGTGTGTGTGTGTGTGTGTGTATATATATATATATATATATATATATATATATATATATATATATATATATATATATATATATATATATATATATATATATATATATATATATATATATATATATATATATATATATATATATTCCAACCGTCTATCTTTCTATCCAAGCATCTGTCACTTCAGTAAGTTCCTTTTATTCACGTCTCCATCTCAACAGAATACATAGGATTAGATATATAACGACACATAATGCATAAGGACACTCAATACATGAATAAAGAATACATAAGAACACAGAGTACGTGTAAACACAATACGCAGACAATACAAAATATACCGGAATATAAAATCCATTAAAACACATAATACACGAGGATATACGTCAGGTGCACAATTACAAACAATTCCTCTGTCTTTGTGTATCCATCAACACTGTTACGAGACACTGTAGATTAACGCGCACACAAAAAATAATAATAGATAAACAAATGGATGAATAGTCTGAGATCAGCACTCTTATTCAGACATAACGAAAGAGAAGGTAAAAACACAAGGAGATAAATGAACAACTAATGGTACACTCGAATTTAATAAAAGAAGCACGGGGATTACAGATCACGGAAAAATTACAAGAGATTCTTGCAAAGGAAGACGAAGTTAATTCACTCTCACATCACGTTAACAATAATGTAGCAGTGTATCAAGCAATCACGAGGCAAGGACAAGTAAAGAGGTCGTAGCTTACATATAATCCAACACTTGAGTCCAATACACAGCAG
>NC_087172.1:5577500-5585000 GCF_035594125.1 Scylla paramamosain | reverse complement strand
ACTGGAGAGGAGGATAAGGGAAGTGCAATAGGGAGGAAAAGAGTAAGAGAGAGAAGTGGAGTGGAAAAATGTACCTCTCTCTCTCTCTCTCTCTCTCTCTCTCTCTCTCTCTCTCTCTCTCTCTCTCTCTCTCTCTCTCTCTCATGGCCACTAACTCCACACTTAATTATTTCCCTGGGCATTTCTTCTCATTTATTTCAATCACCTTTACCTGTTGCTTAATTAATCACTGCGGTTTATTTACGCCACCATCACAGGTACGAATTTTCAACAGTTCCTGCTTTTATTTTTGACTGCGTGTAGTTTGTAGACGCAGCGAAACAAATAGGAAAAATAAATACTCATAAAATACACGAATAATAATGAATAAATGAATGGTGGAAGGCATCGATGTAAGTGTATTAAAATGTGTTGGTTATAGTGTGTGTGTGTGTGTGTGTGTGTGTGTGTGTGTGTGTGTGTGTGTGTGTGTGTGTGTGTGTGTGTGTGTGTGTCTCTCTCTCTCTCTCTCTCTCTCTCTCTCTCTCTCTCTCTCTCTCTCTCTCTCTCTCTCTTTGTTTTCCTCTCTTTTTTTTCGTTTTGTCTCTCTCTAATTCTTTCTAATTCTCTCTATTTCTCTCTTTATTTCTCACTTTCTCTGTCTCTCTTTATTTCTCTTTATTTTTCCCTTTATTTGTCTCATTTTTCTCTTTATTCCTGTCTTTGTTTATCTCTTTTTTCGATTTCTATTTCCCTCTCCATTTATCTTTCTATTTTTTTCTCTGTACCTATATTTTGTTCAGTTTTCTCCCTATTTCTTTTTCTTATCCCTCTTTATTTCTCTTTATTTCTCTCTATATTCCTATCTTTATTCATCCCTCTTTCTCTATCCTGATTCTCTCTCCGTTTCTCTCTCTTTGTTTCTCCCTTTGCTTCTCTTTTTGTTTCGCTCTTTGTTTCTCTCTCTATTTCTCTCTATTTTTCTTTACATCTCTCTCTCTCTCTCTCTCTCTCTCTCTCTCTCTCTCTCTCTCTCTGAAGATGACCGTTCCCCAAAAACGTAAGGCGAATAAAGATCCGAAGCTCCATTCTGTGTTTCCTCACCACCGCGATCCATTTTATTGTAAAGTGGGGGAAAGGAACTAACTGGGTGTGTAAATGTTTTCTTTAAAAGTAAACCGTAGGAGAAGGAGGAGGAGGAGGAGGAGGAGAGGAGGAGGAGAAAAAGAAAAAAGAGAAGATGAAGAAAAAAAGAAAAGAAAAAGAAAAAAGAGAAAAGAAATGAGGAAAAAGACGAAGAAGATGAAGACGAAAAAGAAGACGAAGATAAAGATGATGACAAAAAAAAAAGAAAAAAATAAGATGACGACGACGATGACAACGACGAGGAGGAAAGGGAGGCGTTGCAGGAACAGGAACAAGAGAGAAGAAGGCCCGTGGAGTGGAGACCTTGAAGGCATTGTGATTCCGGAGCAAAGGGGTGACGTGAGAACATGTGGAGCGCTCTGGAGGAACCTTACCATTCCATCCATCAGGAGGAGGAGGAGGAGGAGGAGGAGGAGAGGTGCTTATTTCTGAACGGCTTTAAGGTCCTTTGCTGCACTTCAAGCTTGTTCCGCTTCCCTAATGACGTCGTTAAGAGAGAAATACCCGATGGAGTCTAAGTGTAATTGTCTACATCAGTGAGTCTCGCCATTCCTCCTCCTCTTCCTCCTCTTCCTCCTCCTCTTCCTCCTCCTCGCTCTCGGCTTCCTCCGTGAGATGCGAGAGAAATAACTTGACTTTCGCAGGAATTTTAACTCTTTCACCATCTGGTCACGCATCCAAGCCAATCGTATCTTGTTTACTTTATCAAGACTTACTTACTGACAGGTGATGAGAGGGAGTTTGGAAGTTGTGGTAGTGAATTAGCTGGTGTGTGTGTGTGTGTGTGTGTGTGTGTGTGTGTGTGTGTGTGTGGTGTTTTGAGCCTTTCCTTGTCAGTCTGGAGGGGGCTAAAGGAAAAAGCTTCATCCTGCACCACTCCTCGTTAACTCATTCACTACTCTACAATTTTTTTCCTATAACCACTCAACTTTTTAAGACTTTTTTTTTGTGGTACAGTCTCTTAAATAGCTTTGTGGTATATAAAAAGACAAATAATTCCTGTTTCTTTCGTTATGTGTCTCCATGCAAATGATGATGCTAGCAGAAAATATAAGTAAGAATAGGTAAGCGTAAGTAGGAGTGAGTAAGCAAGTAAGTAAACAAGTAAGTAAGCAAGCAATCCAAGCAAGCAAGAGTAAGGAGGACCAATTACTAACGACTACAAACCAAGTCTTTTTTTTCTTTTTTTTTTTTTTTACAGTTTTTATTGAACTTACTTTCACTCTTGTACTATTCCCATTATGTTCCTGCAGTTCGGTGTGACTTTAAATTACTTACACACTTGCACAGATAAAGAAATGAGTTGATTTGAATTTAATATATTTTCCACTACACGCAATGACGCCATGTGTGCTTAACTCTCTCACCAATTCTGAGCACTAAAAGCAATGTATGGAGTATTTATAATGCACCTACAAGAGAAACAAGGATAAAAAAAATAAATAAATAAAATACTCTGCAATTTCTAGCCAGTACAATATTTTGGAGGCGCCTGCAGAACAAGAAAAGGCGTCTCAGATTGGTCAGTGATTAGGGAAGGAAGTGACAATTAGCAGTGATAAAGTTAACAGCTCCAATCAGGGGAAGCGACTCCAACTGCACTAAAATTTCTGAAAGGAGAATAGCAAATTAAAATCTTCGCCAGAAATAGAAATGCATTATATATCTTACGCTGGAGAACAATCACGAGCAGACGGTCAAGTGGCGGGGCGTTTTGAATAAAGCCAGAGTAATTTTCAGAGAAGTAAGATTAAATTTCGTTCCCACATAAAGATTTTGTGTTTAGTCTTTTGACATCAACAACTTTCTCTCTCTCTCTCTCTCTCACTCTCTCTCTCTCTCTCTCTCTCTCTCTCTCTCTCTCTCGCTTCCCCGCACGATAGAGTTTGTTTTGTCGCTGTTCTTGATATCAACAGAACAAGAGGAAGAGCTGAGAAGTAGTAGTAGTGGTAGTAGTGGTAGTAGTAGTGGTAGTAGTAGTAGGTAGTAGTAGTAGTAGTAGTATGTGGTAGTAGTAGTAGGTGGTATTAATAGTAGTAGTAGCAGCAGTAGGTGGTGGTGGTAGTAGTAGTAGTAGTAGTAGTAGTAGTAGCAGCAGCAGTAGATGGTGGTGGTGGTGGTGGTAGTAGTAGTAGTAGTAGTAGTAGTAGTAGTAGTAGTAGTAGTAGTAGTAGTAGTAGTAGTAATAGTAGTAGTAGTCGTGTGGGTGTGTGGCTCCGTGATTAAGGTGTATTTTTAAGGTTAAAATTTTGTGAAATTTTGTGACAAAAAGAGTGAAGTGGAGAGGGTGGGCCCAGTGTAATATCAGTGTCAATACTCGTATAAATCACGTGAAAAATATTGATTTATCATTTTCTGAAATCAGTGGTTGTTGTGAGCGTCACGGAGCGACCGTTGAAAGGCTCGAACTAGGTCGGAAGGGTTATCAGGTGATAAATCGCGTAGGGCAAACTCCGAGCAGCCCGCGCGGCTGCCCATCCACTCTCCGTCGGGGATACAGGTGCCACCTACTCCATATATTTCTATATAAATCTTACTATATATTATAGACTGATATCTCTGTTATAATACTAGGTATAAATCTTTCTGTTTAATTTTATTGGAGCCATGCACACCACGCGAGTACCCAAAATTACAGATCTTCATTAAATTTTCAGTAGTAATATACTATCACTCTAACTGTTGTAACGGTACTCCTAAGACGGCTGTTGCCACTACTACTGCCGCTAAACATTGTAGGGAATACTGAGTAAAGTGCCTGTAATACATATCTAAGTCCCATATTTACCATAAATGTTTCTCTCTCTCTCTCTCTCTCTCTCTCTCTCTCTCTCTCTCTCTCTCTCTCTCTCTCTCTCTCTCTCTCTCTCTCTCTCTTCCCCCATCTCTCTATCTCTTTCTCTCTCTCTCTCTCTCTGCTATCACTTTCCCCCTCCCCTATTCCTCCCTCCCTCTACCCTCCCTCCCTCCCTCCTTCCCTTCTCTCTCTCTCTCTCTCTCTCTCTCTCTCTCTCTCTCTCTCTCTCTCTCTCTCTCTCTCTCTCTCTCTCTCTCTCTCTCTGTTGTCGCCTCCCCCTCCCCTACTCCCCTCCCTACTCCTCCTCCCTCCTACCTCTCCCTCTACCATCCCTCCCTCCTTCCTTCCCTTCTCTCTCCCTATCTCTCTCGCCCCCCTCCCTCATACTCTCTCTCTCTCTCTCTCTCTCTCTCTCTCTTTCTCTCTCTCTCTCTCTGTTGTCACTTTGTCACTTTCCCTTCCCCTATTTCCCCTCCCTCCTACCCCTCCCTCCCCCGGCTTCCCGTCTCTCTCCCTCCTCCCTCCTACCTCTTCCCCTACCCTTCCTCCTTCCCTCCACTTCACTTCTCTCTCTCTCTCTCTCTCTCTCTCTCTCTCTCTCTCTCTCTCTCTCTCTCTCTCTCTCTCTCTCTCTCTCTCTCTCTCTCTCTCTCTGTTGTCACTTTCCCTTCCCCTATTCCCCTTCCCTCCTACCCCTCCCTTTACCCTCCCTCTCCCCCTACTTCCCTTCTCTCTCCCTCCTCCCTCCTACCTCTTCCCCTCCCCTCCCTCCTTCACTTCTCTCTCTCTCTCTCTCTCTCTCTCTCTCTCTCTCTCTCTCTCTCTCTCTCTCTCTCTCTCTCTCTCTCTCTAATAATGTCATGTTATTAATACAATGTCTAACCCACCTGCACAAAGAAGATGTTGTCAGTGTACAAAAGAGGAACACAGATGTGTTAATTGTCAATGTGTGAGACAAAACAAAAAGTGTATAAATTGTAGAAAGGGAGATGGATGCCAAAACCCCCTGGGACGTGACCACCAGGGCAGTGAGAGGAGGAGGAGCCAGGGGACAGCCAGGAATCCCAGCAGGATGAGGAACAAGAGCGAACGATGGAGACAGAGATGGGAGGGGAGGCTGCCCTGCCATCAACACCGTCACAACACGCCCCATCGCTACCGCAACACAATGCGTACGCCGCGAGACATACAAACGGGAGGAGAAACTTAGTCTGGAAAGGACTAACAGAAGAAGAAACAACCATGTGGGTGAACAACACTTACACAGAATTAGTTGGGTGGTCGACATGTCATCTGTTCGATCCACCAAAGTGTGCAGCCACCAACAAAATTGTACAAGAGATGGTCATCCTCCTCAACAATTACTTACAAGAGTCACCCCTCGCACCGTATGCGATGAAATTATTCTTCACACTGCCAAAACTCTTCTTTCAAAAGACACATAGAAATGCGAAGGTGGCGGAAAACGTGAAAGCCGTCGCAAGAAGAGTGGGTCTATGGCAGAACAACCAACTGGATGAGCTCCTGGAGGAAGCCCGAGCCATCCAGAAGAGGCTGCCAAGACCATCAGGAAACCAACAAGGGCAGGAAGACAAAGCCCGTAATTTCGCTGGCAATATGCGGCAAGGACAGGTGTCCAGGGCTCTGCGGGCACTTAATGAACAGCAGTCAGGTGGAGTGCTGCCCCTCACCAGGGAAACCATCCACCTGCTGAAGGAAAAACATCCTCCCCCCAGTGACGAGGAGGGCCTCAGGATGCAGGGGCCTTTCCGCATAAGCCCAATGATGTCATCTACGAGGTGATAACTGGAGAGATGATCTGGAAGAAGTCTCTCCAGACACACGGCAGTGCTGGTCCCTCAGGACTAGACGCTAGAGGGTGGCGTCGCCTGTTGAGCGGCGCACTCTGTGGCAGCGCCGCTAACGACCTATGCGGCGCCCTGGCAGCACTGGCGAGGAAGCTTGCCACCACAAATTGTCACTGCGTCGAGGCTCTCACAGCATGCCGATTAATTCCGCTGGACAAAAAGCCGGGATGCAGACCAATTGGCATCGGCGAGGTGATAAGACGCATCGTGGGTAAATGCGTCATGACGGTGGTCAAGGACGACGTAAGGAGGGCAGCGGGGAACCTGCAAGTATGTGCAGGACAGCAGGCAGGAGGGGAAGCCGCCATCCACGCTATGAGGGAAATGTTCAGTGAAGACAATTGTGAAGCGGTGTTATTAGTGGACGCCAAAAACGCTTTCAACACTATTAACAGAAAAACAATGCTTCACAACATTCGAGTAAAATGTCCCTCTCTGGCACAATATGTAGAAAACACATATAGTGACCCCTCGGATTTGTACATATGTAGTAATAGTGGTAATAGTGTTAAGGTGTTAAAGTCCATGGAAGGGACAACACAAGGTGACCCAGTGGCCATGGCGATGTACGCCCTCGGACTTTCAGTGCTGCAACAAGTTATCTCATATGAGAAAACGAGTGTGAAGCAAGTGGCGTACGCGGATGACCTGTCAGGGGCCGGCAAAATAACAGACTTGAAAAAATGGTGGGGCTTAGTGAACGACAATGGTCCCATCATAGAGGTACACACCCAATGCCGCTAAGTCCGTCCTTATTGTAAAGCCTGAACACTATGACAGTGCAGTGGAAAGCTTCAGTGGCAGTGGAGTTATAATAACAAAGGATGGACAACGGCATCTGGGTGCTGTCATCGGAACAGAGGAGTTCAAGAAGGAGTACGAGTACATAGGAGAAAAGGTGAAGGAGTGGATACATAAGGTGGAAGTCCTGTCTGACATGGCCAGGACTGAGCCTCATGCAGCCTACTCTGCCTACACCCACGGCTTGCAGCATCGATGGAGATTCGCCATGCGCACCATCCCAGGCATCAGCCCTCTCCTTGCACCACTGGAGGTCTCGATAAGGAACACCTTCCTCCCAGCGTTACTGAGATCCCACACCATCGGAGATGAGGAAAGGGCGCTGCTCGAACTTCCACCAAGACTGGGCGGGATGGGAATCACCTCCCCTGAGAAGTTGGCGACTGTGGAGAACCTCAACTCCCTCAAGCTCACCAGGTCCCTCACAGAGAAGATCATTGCTCAGGACGCACATGGTGAAATAGCCCAAAGTGCAGTCGCTGAGCAAGGACGAATTATATCTAGAGATAGGCAACAACATCAACGAAACTGTCTCGAAGACCTGATAAACATCCTGCCTGCAACCACAGTGAGAAAAATCCTCACTGCACAGGAAACAGGAGCCTCTAACTGGCTAGCGTCACTGCCCATCAGAGCGAAGGGCTTCAGCCTCAACAAACAAGAATTTGTCGACGCCATTGCTCTGAGGTACGGCTGGCCGATGGAAGGACTCCCCAGTACTTGTGTGTGTGGCTCCCCCAATGACGTCAACCACACCATGACGTGCAAAAAGGGGGATTCGTATGTATCAGGCACGATGAGGTGAGAGATCTGACCGCCAGCATGCTCAGGGAGGTGTGCCACGATGTCTCCACTGAACCGACCCTCCTGCCGCTAGACGGCGAGCACCTGCGCTACAGAACAGCCAAC